>NC_044384.1:54653629-54656129 GCF_006542625.1 Nomascus leucogenys | reverse complement strand
TTAGTGGTGACAGATTTATAATCTTTTCCAAAATGTAATCCTTACTAGTTCAGATTTTGCAATAGAACAAGTATGCGATTGGTTACAGGTTATTGGCTCCAACCGTTATATTCATGGGACTATTGTGCTTCTGTCTACTGAAATCCAAATACACAATATAATCTTAACAGATGCAATTTTAATCTGTACTGCACTGTAATAATAAAATGGGGCAACATAAGGCTCTTTACTGATATAGGGTTCAGAGTTAATTCAATGATGCTAAGAATGACTGACTGGTATTAAAAATCGGCAAATAATTAAACCTTATGCTAAAATGAATGAAGAACAATCTTGGCATTCTCTGGCAGGGTAGATTTTGATGGAATTTACTGTCAAGCTGCCACCCCTAAACTTTTCACATGAAATAAAAACTATAATTTGTCTCCCTGTAATAAATAGTGTTATATTGTTTATTTCTCCTCAAGTATTGTAGCATATAAGTTGATACACACCATATCATTCCTGCAGTTCTCTTTTGGCGGGAAGAGGGGGCATGAGGTAGAGAGTACATGTATTAATTGTTTTAACTGAAAAGAGTATTAATTGCTTCTTTGTATTAATGTTCAAATTTAGAGAGTGACAGTATAGATATGCTAGAACATTTAAAGATTGAGAGGAAAACCATACACCCATTTAGGCCTGAAATTATATCAGACATTCAATAAATACATTTCTCTTGCCTCCTAGGATTAGCTTCTAAAATGCTGCTTGTGGTTCTACCCCAGTACGCTGTACTTTCCAAAAATTCAACTAGCTCACTGAGCCTCTTTCTACTGCTGATTCTGGCAAGCTATTCTATATTCCATCTATTGTGTTCAAAGAAACTTCCCCTCAAATTGCTAATATGAGATAGTCCAGTCGAGTCCTCCATTTCAGTCATGACCTCTATGCTTTCAAATTAGTTTCTACTTCAAAAAGCTTACTGGCATCAAACTGATTTCCTTTTAGGAATATTATTCCCTTCTACTAAATCCCACTTAGCTTTTCTTTCCCCTGAGCTAAACAGACTTGATTTATCAGTCTTCAAATTGCATTCTTAAAGCACTTTTTAGTACCTAAGCACCCAGGTACTGTGGTGATAGACATTACTAAATGCGTTTTAGAGTAGATAAGACATGAAAGAGAATGTGTAGAAAGCTGACATGCTAAACACAAATTTCAAATATAAATGGAAAGAGAGTTCCTTTACTTCCATTTCCATTCTTGTAGTAACATACCCCGTTTACTCCTAAATCTTCCCTTAAAGTCTCAGCTATCTTTTCTGGGTTATATGTGATCATCCAAACCAAGCTTTGCACATGAATTATGAAGCTTACTCAAGGATGCAGCACCCAATATCCACCTGTACATAAAAAATTCTCTACTATTCAGCAGATATCATGTTAAAGTTGTGTGAATAAAAATCCCAAGGAACTGAAGCTGCATGGTGCTTTTTACTTACACTTTTTTATACCATGTAACTGAAGTATGCAAATGGTTTTACAAAAATCTTGTCGCAAAGTATTCTATACTCTTCTCCAAATTTACCAGATTCAATAATTAGCAATAATGCATTAGATGCCAGTGAGAATGATAAATCTGAGTGTGTCCTACAGTGATGCTGTGGGACACATATTCAATTTTTTTTTTTTTTTTTTTTTTTTTTTTTTTTGAGATGGAGTCTCGCTCTGTCGCCCAGGCTGGAGTGCAGTGGCGCAATCTCGGCTCACTGCAAGCTCCTCCTCCCGGGTTCACGCCATTCTCCTGCCTCAGCCTCTCCGAGTAGCTGGGACTACAGGCGCCCGCCACCACGCCCGGCTAATTTTTTGTATTTTTTTAGTAGAGACGGGGTTTCACTGTGGTCTCGATCTCCTGACCTCGTGATCCGCCCGCCTCGGCCTCCCAAAGTGCTGGGATTACAAGCGTGAGCCACCGCGCCCGGCCCATATTCAATTTTTATTAAAATATGTACATTCCCATAGCTTGATTTCTTCCAGGCCCAGGGCTAGTGGGCCTGTGCTAATTTACATGGCTGATGGAACGCATAGGTTAATCAGGGGATAGGTGCTGGTTTGATGAGCCCCCAAGGAGGCCAAAATGCAGTCACTTCCTGATTATCCTCACACATTATTTGAACTGTGCATAATCTCTCTGACCTGGACACCTTTTCCTCATCACACATTCCATCCCAAGCCTGTCTCCCTTCCAATCCCTGCTAAATTCCTTTGTAGCCAACCATTCCCAAGGCTGCTTTCTGGTAAGGAGTGAAAGGTTTCCTTGTCACCTGACTGTTTAAGGCAACCGCCCCTCATGCACTTCTCATTTTGGGGTGGAAGAGCTGTAAATGTATCTGTAAGTGTATCATACAGCAGTATGTGGATGTTTTTATAAATATCGTTTGTATAAAGTGTTTTAGATTATCCATGCTTACTAGCATGAGGGGGAATAATTGAAAATTGCCTGCAGGTGGAAACGAGAG
>NC_044384.1:54543629-54648629 GCF_006542625.1 Nomascus leucogenys | reverse complement strand
TTAGGCTAAGTCTTTACCTATAATGGAAAGATACAATGGAAAAATCTTTTAATGGAAAGATCAAATTTTATCTGAACCAAGGATAAGTTTTATTGCCTAGAAAATGACATCAACATCAGGCTTTGATGCAATGATAGCAAAGCAATTGCTAAGAACACCTCAGCACAGGCTCCCACAGTGAGCAACTTGTGCATGTGTGAAGAGATGAATACTGCACCAGCTGAAAGTGATGTAGACAGATTCAAGAAGTGTGAGTTCCTCTCTGTATACTAATGCACACTAGCTCTGTTCTGCTCATGCCTCAGTTTCCTCATCTGTATAACAAAAGTAATGATAACAACCTCATATCATGGCTCAGGAGAATCAATGCTTGACACCTGCTCAAATGCAAAACCAAACAAACCCCAAACCCTTTGAAATGTATTTCTGGATTTCTTATGACTTACACTTCTTTTTCTTCTTTCTTTCTTTTCTTTTCTTTTCTTCTCTTTCTTTCTTTTTTTTTTTTTTTTTTTTTTTTTGGTGGTGGCAGGGATGGAATTTCCCTCTATCCCCCAGGCTGGAGCGTGCAGTGGTGTGATCTCGGCTCACTGCAACCTCTGCCTCCCAGGTTCAAGCAATTCTCCTGCCTCAGCCTCCAGAGTAGCTAGGATTACAGGCGCCACCACATCTGGCTAATTTTTGTATTTTTAGTAGAGATGGGGTTTCGCTCTTACGACTTATACTTCTATACATGATCATTTATTAAATCACTACCAATAGGGAGTTAGGTTTGAGAAGGCACTCACAGCATTTTACAAACTAGTTGGTGGTGGTGGTGGTAGTGATGTGTGTGTGTTTACGTGTGTGCATGTGTGTATATGTGTTTGTTTTAAACTTAGGAAAACCATGCTTCTTATAGAGAACTGTCCTGGAATTTTGAGTGTACAAGTTTGTTATTCTGAGCTATTTGATTAAATTTAACCACAGGAAACTCTTCTAAGTCCTAATGAAGCAGCAATTACATCTAAAAGGAGACAAGCCAAAAAACATCCTTTTCAAATATCTGTCTTTCAAATATCAGACTGCAATATAAGCTACACAGTTTTCATTTCACTTTTGTACCATCTCCCTAAGCTGTTAGAAACACGCTAAACACAAGGCAGGGAGCGCTGCGACAGTGAGTGTGTGGTGGAAGAGACTGACGGCGGGTACACGTCCACACAGATGTACGCATGTGACACACACACATGCACACGCACACATTTAAATACACAAAGAAGATGACAAAAATTTATTTTAAAAAAGGACCATAAAAATAGAAAACCATAGTTACTGACAGAAAATCTGAACTAGAATTCTGAAATCAGTCATGCAAGTTAAGACCTTTGATGTATGTACTTTAAAGTTTACTTTATAACATAGTATGTGTTAGTTCCAGGTGTAGATGATGTAAAACAGACTTTTAGAGAAAGTTAAAATAACTTTTTCATTTAGAAATGAAAGCCCTTTTTTGCCCCTAAACAAACCCACAACACTTGGAAGATTATAATTTTTTCTTAAAAGGCACATGCACATGTAGTTTTAGCCAATGTATCCTTATAAGATAATGTATCCTTAATAAGGTAAGTTAAATTGTTTTAGTGACTAAAGAAGTTACAATTATCCTAAGCACCCTGGACATAGAATGCAATATTATACATACTATTTCCAGGTTTCCAACATCACATTTACCCCATGTGATGGCACATTTCAGCATAATAATGCAGTGGTTCTGGGATACAGGAGACACAGAAATAATGTCAAAAGCAATTCTTCACATTTGTATCTCACCACATCAAGTGCAAATAGTGAACTTAAAACATGAAAATACAATTTGCTCCTTCTAAAGGATATGTTTTTATCTCTTGCAAAAAAAAAAAAAAAGAAAAAAGAAAAAAACCCACATTTCTTTCCAATGCCTCAAGGTAAAGAGGATGGCATCTATCATAAGTGCAGAGAATGTCTGAAGGATTTAGAAGCAATCTTTTCATAATGCTTCTTTGGGTGAGGAAGTGGAGTTATGAGTTACTCAAAATTCATAAAGATTATTAAGTTTACATCCTTACAGAAGATCTGCTGCTACTGTATTTCTCCATCATACTGCCAGCATTCCAGCCCAAAACGATTGAGAATCTGTCTCTGGTTCAGGAAATCCATCCATTTTGTGGCATTAGTGCTCTGCTGCATAAAATAAAGGTCCTGCCCCATTCAAAACAACAACAACAACAACAACAACAACAGCACAAATTAAATTACTTTCAGTGAAGCAGCCTACAGTATCTGCCCTGAATTCATGGTACTCATTCTATCAGTATTCCTTCATGTAAGTGATTTTAACAGGTAAGTAAATTCCTATTTCAGCAGGTTTACTCCAGATTATCAGCTTGCGTGTCTGTGCCTGCTGGGCTATTTGAATGATTACCCTATCCCCCAAAGGCCTCAGCTAGGACTGATTCTGCACCCACGGCAGTGATCCCTCACAGTAAGGAAACCTCCCACACAACGGTCAGCTTTCCTGCTTGATAAATTCCAACCTTTCAGCTCATCTAAACTGAGCCTATGGGCTTCGTGTTTTTCCTTCTTCCTCTTCTCTTAGGTCTATGGGAAGTTATGAAACATATTTTTTTAGTCCTCCCAGGAACAAGGCCAGGTTCACAATTTGACCTCAGAAACATAGCAGTCCTGCAATACCAGACAGCCTGATAGAACTGAGTATTAGTGCTCTCTGCCTGGCCCACACAAACCATAACATGCAGCATGGAGCAATGTTACTTATGGGAAATGACAAGCAATGGATCAGTTGGGGAAAAATAATGGGATTTAATCACGTAAAAACATCACAGGCACACAGCTCCCTTTCAACAAGCTGCCCCACTACAGGTGAGGACACAATGTTCTTAGGAAACTAACCACCTATAATTTATAATGGAGCTGCCTAACCAGCTATTTTGATCAGATGAAGTTATAGGATTCTTAATACACCCAGAGATTCTAGTTCCCATCAAGTCAATATCTCCCTAGAGAATGATTTTAAACATACATGCAAAAATATCTACCTATGCATTAGACAGATGTCTTAGATGTATGAGGAATGATCCCAGGAACAGTTTTAGGCTCATATAAAGGACTGTCATCACAGACTAATTATAGACACTGGTACCGAAAAAGGAAGGCTGACCCTGCAGTCTTATTTACACAATTTCCAGCCAGAGGGCTGTAATGTGGAGCCCCAGTGGGCATTTCTCTATGAAACCCAAGGGCACCTGCATTAAGGAAACTGGTGTAAATGAATCCATTTGCTCCATGACAGAAGAGAAGACACCAATACTTCAATTATCTTGATATGGAATACATGTGCTGACCTTCTTGAATTCTACATAATGAGATACAGTTACCTCTTATTTATTTATTTATTTATTATTATTATTATTATATTTTGCATTTTACCATGCATTCAATTAGAAGAAGGACATTTTGAGGCAAGAATGATATGCTCTTTGGACAGAAGGTAGTGATTCAAAAATTGCAAAACTTCAGCTTTCAAAAATAGCCTAAGTGACCTCTTGCAGTACTCTGACCACTCCGCAGCAAGCAGGAGGCAACCCCTGTGAAGAGCAAATTCTGGCAAAGTTCTCTCTTCACAGATGATGCACAGCTTAAGCTATAATGAGTTTTTGGGTTACAAATGCTGAACGCATTAATATTCCTTGATGATAATTATCACAGTATAAGCACCTTCCCCAATGTGAGTAGCATAAAGCAACTGAAGCAGCATTTTTACTATATTTGAAACAAGCTGGAAAATGGGATTTTCTACTCTTGTAACCTGAGGTCAACATACATCAAGCATTGCATATTAAACACAGCTATATGTGACGCCCATTTTGCTTCCCGTCCCTTCTCCTTCATGTATACTTAAAGCTATCTCCTTTATTCATTCTTTATTATAAAATTCTTGGTATGAACATATATGTGATATACGTAATCTCAAAACAAAATGTACTTCCACTGCATCATAATGAAACCTATGTTTCTTCTTATGAGAATACAAGTAGCAAATAAGATCAGCAAGCCGTGTTTTACAGATGAGATGTGTCTCTGTGCAGTTTGAATGAATACTGTGGTCACTGGCTGCATATAAAATAGGATGAAAATTAGAGTCTAGCAAATAGGCTTCTAGAAGAATCAAACATACATTTCATATAAATCTGAACAAACGACCAGTCTTTACCTTTACACCTTCAAAACTAATAATACTGATAAGCATGGAAAGGTTTAAATGTGAATTCAAACCTACCAACGCGATGACAGTAATGAAGTCAGCATCATATTTACTGGCAATATTTTTGCCTAAGGCTCCTAGATACCAATTTTCACTCCAGATTAAAAGAATAATTACTGTTATTTGGGTAATAACTATCAAATATTATAAGAAAAACTGATAAAGGTGATCTATTATGCATCATATCCATGTGTACAACAATATCTGTCTAATACTCATTATTTGCTCCAGCATACCCAAATTAAAGGCTGAAAAGATTCAATATACTATACCCCAATTTGATTTGATAATATGCTATGAATGGACTATAAATCGATATGCCCTCATCTCTCTTTCTTCCCCTTCCCCTACTCAGTTAAAAAAAATGTAAATATTTATTATAAAGCTCAAGTGATGTTAGGACAGCTTAAAATAATCACAATTAAGGTCTTCTTACTAACATGCTATAATGTCAAGTTAGTACTCTATGTAATTAATGCTAACAGCACTTTGACTTAGTGACAAAATGAAAGCCAGTTTGAACTTTTAATCCAAAGAATGTAAATTGGTTGAGGTATTCAGTAGGTGTGAATCTGCTGAACTCATTTGTACCATGTTACCCTACACTTCATTTAGAAAATAAGCCACGCTACAACCGCCTCCAGTTCTCCAGCATCATTTTTACTTATGCGCTGCAAAAAAGTCTTAAAATCCCATTCGAATAGATGGTAGGGTTATAAGGGAACCTTTACTAAATATTTAACAGTGCTATCAGCGTATTAAATAGTATAATGTGAGAGCCATGAAAGCATGATATACAGGGTTTGCCTTCTTCAACTTAATGCTGGTGCTCATTTGAAACACTCTGCAAGCCCATTCATCAGCAGAACTGATGCATTTTAAAAAGTCCTCATTTACTAGCAGATAAATGTGGTTAGAGAACCTTTTTAGTGTAGAAATGACTGAAAACCTATTTGATTTCACTGTTCAAAATTTGCTTTACTATGGCTAGGGAAAAAAAGAGCTTCACAAAACATTTAAAAGGCCATTTTGAAATAATATGTAAAAGCTAAAGGAACATAGCTTTGAAATAGACAGGGGAGGGTATATTTTTTGGTTCACCAAAAATACATCAAAACAAGGCAACAGATTTATAGACAGCTGATACAGCACATATATTCATTGAATCTGGAAATAATATCTCAAAAAACATAATTATATAAGGAGATTACCCACTGAGACTCTTGCCTGACCGTGACATTGTTGGCAGGTGACTTCATTTGCACCTACTCATAATTGCATTTTTTTTAAAAAAAAATGGGTGAATATTATTTTGTATACATTAAGATATTTCTAACTACAATTATGCCTTTTAAATAAGTTAATAGCATATTTTAACCTGTTACAGTAGATAGAAAGTAGGAATTCTCTTTGACGATGTATTTCTCTTCTTGAAGAGATATAATATAGACTAATTTAAAGAAAACCCCCTTTCTACTGGAGATCTGCAGAGTTCACATTTATTCTGTAAACACTGTAACAATGATTATCTGTCCTCCCAGTTCTCAGTGGAGACTCTTGCTTTTGAAAATGTCTTGTGGTGACTTACTAAATTCAGGCTATTTCAATTAGTATTACTGCACATTAAAAATTAATTGCATTACTGAGTGGATTAAGGTTTAAATTTCAATTCTACAGTATGTGCACTAGAAATGACAGCTAAAAATCAATGCTCTTTGGTCCACAATCGGAAGTGTGTGTGGTTGAATAGCGTGGGACTGGCGTCACCGGCCAAGCAGTTTTAAAAGACTTGATAGTTCTATTGAAGGTGTGTCAGTTCTAATCCTAGATTTTAGTTCGAATGCTGTGCAATAGCCCAGCCTCAGAGAGAGAAAAACAAAACAACAGCTGCACTAACAATTTGAAAAAAAAATGGACACAGGTACTAAAATTATGACAACAAAAGGAGTAATAGTGCCCCTAAATACACATCTAATTATCCCTTGGTTAAAAGCTTGTTCACAATTCTGTTCAATAACAGCGCAGAATCTCTGACTTCAATCCACATTATTTTGCTATTAGTTACTGGGTATAAACAGTAGACCAGGGGCAAGAAACAGGCTATTTTGTAAAGAAAACAACTAGTGTATACAATATTCATAATGACTTTATCTATGTCTTAAGGAAACCTAAAAAGATATTGAAAATACAAATCTTTTCTTTAAGAAGTAATCCCATCTAGACCTCTATTTTAAAATGAATTATTAAACCTCTTTGGGGAAAGGGACAAATTAGGATGGGCAACAGTTGTTCATTTTGACTACAGATTTATAACATCTATACAAAATGGGTGAAATGTGTCACTTTTATTTACAGTAAATTTGTTCTTTTAAGAAGATGAAGAGGAGAGACATTATAAATGAAGTCAACAAAGTAAAGAGGCGTCGATAAAGAACTGCAAAACCACCCAGGGTCTCTGGTTTTGGAATTGAATGGTGATTGGTATGTGCATAAGAGAAAAAAATGACGTCTGCAGTGTTCCTCAAGATGCCCTCTGTGTTGCACCGGTGGCCAACAGTAAGTTCGGCAGCAAGAGAGTAAAGAAGATGGCAAGTAATAATAACAATAAAAAGAATAATCTGGTGCAAATGGACCCCAAGGTGTAGTTGTCATCCCTGTGCAACAATCACCCTTCACTGCAATTTACTGATGTTGCTTCATTACAATACAGCATATAAAGGGGCAATGCACAAAGTCACCATTTAAAGCTACATGGTTAGAAGCAGTGCATCCCATCCTAACAGGCACTGTTATGGGAGCTAAGTCTGATTGTTCAAAAGTGAATTGACATGTAAAATAAATAAATAAATAAATAGAGGTGAAACCTGAATGCAGCATGGTGCTAAATCTGGGGAGAAACGGAAGAAAAGGTAGCAGGAAAAAGTGTTTCCTTAGTGAAATATTAAAGGGATCCCAAATTAATCTGGATTAAAACATCCTTTGAGAGTGTAACAACTTGTGGCTGTGATAAAAGGAAAAGATAAAGAATATGATGTTTCCTGTTTGGAAAATATAAACAGGCTCTCCATTTTCTATTTTTATCCCTCATAAAATGAACTGAAATAATGTTTTTAGGTAAGCGTAACACTGTAAATTCAGGTTAATATGACTGAAAAGAGAGAACGACTGATTTTTCTAATTTTTGTCTGATGTAATTGAAAGTCTTACTTTTCACTCAGTGCTCAAAAGATGCCGAGGCAATGTGTTATGGGGAAAAAAAGAGATTCTCTCCTCACCAAGGATCACTGAGTATGTCATTGGTTAATTCTTGCTCTATGCTTCTCATTAGCATTACTCTCAAGTTTCTGGTTATCATATCCGAAATATTAAGACATAATAACTACGAAGGTGCAGATAATTGGATATTAACCAGAACATACTTGACTGGGCAGGAGGTAGAGCCCTGCTTAAACTAATCCTGAAATATATTAATCACCAATTAATGAAAGGGTTTCAGATTCATTTCTATTATAGAACACCTCCGAGTATCTAAGATTTTTCTAACAAAATGACTTGGAATAACAGGGTAGAAATAAGAAATACAGCCATCTGATGATGGCTTGAATTAATTCTTTACAGCCTGTTGTCAGGTAATCATGAAAACTATAGTTAAAGCCTTACTTACTCTTTACAAAGTCTGATGAAAAGAAGGAACTCTTTTCAAAGTTCAGTGGCCTCTGTTTAATATTCCAAATTTATCCCTTTAAATAACAGAGCCATAGCTAAATATTTCATCAGAGAGCTGTCAGAATATTATCCAAGTCTTCCACCTCTAGACCTTCAGCTCAATAACAGATGTACTCTTAAAATATAAAGCCAATTAATGGAAGCCCAGAGAACTCCAGTGAAGACATGCTTTATACACAGTGAACACTCCATGGTACTAGGTCGATGAATTAAGAGATAAAAACCTTGTCTAGTAGAAATGTCACCCACCACTTACTTAAATGGAAATAAAGTAATGCTAAAAAAAAAAAAAGAAAGAAAAAGAAGAAGAAAACATAAAGAGGAACAAATGGAGAAGAAAAGTCATACTTCTGTACGTTCCATGTGGCTGCAAGATTGCATCTGATATGTACGTCTCACAGGCGTTTTATTAGTTTGGTTTAAAAAGCCTCACTGTGCTCTGTGGAAAAACTTGTACAAGTGCTCGCTAAGTTAGATAAACCGCTAGAAAAATGCCATTCATCTTAAAGAAAAAAAGTAAAATTTCTAAGAACATTATTTTCCTAAAGAACATTATTTTCTTAAAGTGTGAAGAGACTGTAATCTCTTTTCATACTTAAAAGATGCAGTTCCCCAAAACTCTGACGAAGACTTACATTTTTATGTCAGAGAAAACAAGGTGTCTGAATTAACGCAATGTAAGCGTGAACTTAAATGATACAATTTCTCTATTTCTCCTGCCTTGATTCACTTAATTTGATGAAAATAGTAAGAAAACGCTTGTTACCTCAGAGTTTTTTTTTTAATTCTGTTGTTTGTTGACTTTAATTTTAATAACTCTTAAATAAGCACTCACAGCAGATGGACTTAAAATATGCTGGCAAGCAGGCCCTTTTATCTACAATTTTGCCATAGAAATACACAAACATTTCAATGGCTCTTCATTAGCAAACAAATCAACAAGTGATATTTTAATGCATGACTTTATTCCGTCTCTGTGGGGACTGCAGTTGAGAGTGTGATGTACAGTACAGAGAAAGGAATCATCAGCCACAATGTCCCAGGGCTCTCTCCATTGAGGACTTAGCAGCCTCTGCTTAAAGACTGCATTTAATTGACTGATAGACAGTAGCTTCTTTGTTCACAGAAGACAGCGAAGTAATGGCAGCTTGAAAATCGTACCATCTACAGGGTCTCCTGAGACTAGTAACAGGGGGATATGTGTCAGGAATAAATAAATAATCTAATTATTAAGCCACTTCCTGTCAAGTTAACTCCAATTTGTTGGCTTTTGAAGGCAACAAAACGAGGCATTTTTCCTCATTATGCTTCTCTTTTTATACCAGTGGTAATCACAGGCGGATTAAAGGGTGCCTGATTGGTTTTTTTGTCAAGGAACTGAGAAGCAGCCAACAGTACAGAAAAACAGAGTTGGGGTTAGAAGAAATTTCATGCTTGTCTCCTTTCCAGCTCCCTAACAGCCCACACGGCTGCCCCATACAGAGCTGCCAGCTGTACAGCAAATGTGTACCCCTCCAACTGAGGCCTACCGGGCCACAGGCGCCATCCTGAGAGCTGTGAGATACCTTGCAATCTTGGCAGGTAGCTACTGCTGTCATAGGCATAATTCTAAAGGTGACCTACGAAACCCCATCAGCTCACCAAATGCAACAATATGAGCAGCTGAAGTTCAACACCCACTCTCCATATTGGCTCCCTTTCCTTTGTTTACTGCTATTAATGGCCCTGAAACTAGGAAATAACCTATGGAAATAGGTCATCAGAGACCTTTTCCTTTGATGTGTGTGAACGGATTCTGTGGAAATAGGTCACGATGCATGTGTGTGCATGGGCAAGCATGAGTGTGCAGGGATCTATATCTTTTTAGGTATTACTGATGACTTTCAGTGCCCTCCATTTGGAAATGCTTTGCAACCTTCATTCAGAAACAGACACCCACATCTGATAATGAACAATCAAAGAGTGAGTGAAAAACCGATACATTAGTGGTACATTCTACCGGAAGTCAAAGGTGAGGACAAAATGAGATCCAGAAGCCCTGCCATTGTATGTCAGCCAGTCACATGGCCGTATCCAACTGGTAGGGCCTCTCTTCCTAGCGTCTCTGTGCTGAGCCTAGGAAGACAGGCTGGCATCCAGTAATTCTCCTTGAATTTTTTTGAGGCCCCTTTAGGGGCAGTGTGTTCTAAAGAGTAATAAGACACTGAATCTTCGATCTGTGGCCTCAGCCACAATCCTCAGCCTCACAGAAAATTAACATCATAAGAAATGTCTAGCACGCTATCTTTGGGGTTTATAAATTAAAAAGTACACTAACTGCCAGTATTTTCTATTCTTGTAAATCAAAGCTGCTAGACACAAGCTAAAACACATGATTTGTCTTTTAATAGCTTAACCCTGAAATTGAGTGACAGACCTGAAGATTTTATCCCAAGTTCCTTAAGAAATGAGAATCCAAAGAATCATGATGAGCTCTTAAAAACTCTGCCTTCCTCCAAAAACTCATTTTTCTTCGAGTTTCTTTTAAATTGTCTTTGTTTTTAGGAAGGCTGATCACATGGAGCCTTGGTAAGTTCCTGTGGCCCCCTCTTTGCACTTGGTAAGCAGTACAGCTATGCTATATTTATGTCCGCGTATGTCCTTTCTAAATACATCTTGAATTTTTGCTAAATTGTGCAGATAATTAAACCCTCTTCATATTTACAGTCTGCTTCATTGGTACCATGAATTCTGTTTTCAGTTACTGTCTGCAAATTCCCTCTCTGAACAATTTCATACTAAGCAATAACACTTCATTTTACATAAGTTTTATCTGATGTCCCCATACAGAGCTGCCAGCTGTACAGCAAATGTGCGGTTCTCAAACTGAGGCCTACCAGGCCACAGGCTCCATCCTGAGATCTATAAGGCACCTTGCTGTCATTGGCAAGCGTTCCCTGCTATCTCTGTGACCATCACTCCACACTGCACACAACTTAAAATCATCTGATTATTAGAATTTGTGGCCCACACTCCATTTTATCCTTTATTTAATCTATCCCCAGATCACACATTTGTTTAAATGTTTTGGCTGGTTTACAAATCATGCAGCCATCTGCACAGTAGGTGTGACACCATTTTTTAGACAAAAGTTATGTTCTAAACAAAGATAAAGTCATTTGAAATGCTTTGGTGTTTGTTATTCTGCCTGGTTCACTTGGACCAACTCTAAGAAATAAATAGAATTATCTGTGTAAATCGATGAACATCTATGAAAAACAACACCCAGCAGAATGCCCAGCTTGCTCCATTACCTACGTTAATACCATGACAGCTGAGGAGAGATGACCTGGCCCACTTCTCATCTCTCCTGTACAGATGGCTATTAAAGAGAAAGTATCCCTTTTGTATGGTCCATGTAGAAACCCTTTATGGGCTTTTCAAATAAGCCAGCATTGCCCACATGAGGGTAGCTTTCTGTTACCATTAAACTGCCCAGATTTCATCTTTTTTAATCCAGCTCTTGATGAAATAAGCCAGTGTTTTATCATATTTAACATCAAATGCTTGTTTCTTAATTCTCTGAATTTTGTAAGCAATCAAATAAAGATGTTTTTTTAAAAAAAAGGGTTCAGTCATCTTCTCATTTAGAATGAACGTAAATCAAGGTTCCAAAAAATCTCAATGATTTTGAGCTTCTTAGGATATATAAACACATATGTATACCCACACATATAGGCATTATTGTTGATCCATTTCTATTCATTCTTTTGAAACCAGTCAGTGAAAGCAAGAGTTTAAAGGGCGACATGGACCTTTCTCTTCCTATGCAAAGATCCATATATTTGGATATTTTCCCTTAGGACATAAAATCCTAAACTACTATGAACCTCAAAATACTGGTTTTAGTCTTTTCTAAAGCAAGTGCACTCAAGCTGAAATGCTTCAGAGGTGATACTGAAAGTCGCAAAACGATAATGCAGATTAGTCACATAGTACACCACCCACTAAAGAAATGAAAGGAAAAGAATGCCATTTGTGACCTTGGGCACCAAACAAATTGCAGGATGTATGAATGCCACCTGCCACAAGAACAGACTAAAATTTCACCACACTGTTAAGAACGGATTTACTCATTCTTTACGCCTTGACATCAGTGACATATATCACGTGTAACACAACACATAGAGTATGTATCTTCCTACATATGCTGGAGAGAGCTTAATCTTTTCCTGGTTTTTTGAAAACCGTGATTATCTATAAAATATTGAGTATTTATTAGAGATATAAATGAAAAGTCAGTATTTTTGCACCAGTATTTTCTTATTAGCTATCCTTTACAATCCCAAATTCTAGTTCTGCTTTTCTAAGAGATAAACATATTTGTTTCTTCAAAATGCTTTAATATTACACTTGATCTGTCAAGGACACGTTTATTAGTGACTATTTCTGGATTTTCCTCTTTTACAAAACGGGGTATTCTGACACTTAGACACAATTTTGCCATTACAACACTGGTCTTTCTAGTCAGACGAAAAAAATAAAATGCATTAAGTAACCATTTCTAAGGATATTTTTATAAATAATCCTTATGTAAATGGCTTGTACCTATTCCATTCATTTTCTCCATCCATGAACTTTGAAAGGGAGGCCTGGAAATGGCCATAGCTATATCCTGACTACTTGTCCTCCAAAGTCCATAACTATAGTAATCAATTCCAAGGATAATGGTATTTCTCCCCTTTGATCATTCCTTTGTCAAGCTGACTGGCCTTCGATGGTGAGTGTACTGCTGGTTGTCTACCACCAGCCGCTCGCAATTTGCTCACTATGTTTCATGAGACAGTTGTTTGTGGCTGTTTGGAACACATTTGTCTCTTTGGGGATTTATGCGCTAGTTGCAATGCCAACCTCCATAGTGATCGAAATTTCTTTCTAACTAAAATAGATAATTAGAGGCTGGTAATTATTGGTCAAGAATTATCAGAGTGAAAAAATTAAGCTTCTCATAAATAGTTCTTGGCAATGTCATCTCTTTATATTATCTCATGCCTAACAGCCCTTTATTCAGAGCACTTACAAATTTACTCTACGCTGTTGAGCCTCATAATTTTATATGAGGCAATCCCTTTGCTGGGTTAAACACATTTAAATTCTCTTGTTTCATCTCTATTTGTGCTAATCCATACCAAAGAATAATAATAATAACAGACAGCTCAAAGAGGAAAATAACAATAAATATTTACTATGCTGATAGAAAAGAGAAGGGTGAATAGGAAATTAAAGCACCTAATATACACTGGTATCTTGTTGTATTCTCAGGTCAAAAGCCAACATAAACTATGTGAAATGAACAAAGGAAGAGAGGAAAAATTTTCTCATTGGCACAGATCTTAAAAGAGGGAAATCTTTTCCCCAGGAAAGCTGTTAAAATGTTTTGTAGCTCTTTTTGTGTGTGTGTAAAGAAGAAAAGAAACCCCTGAATAGTCACTAGTCTGATTTCATACTGAAACTCTCAAAATGTGGTGAAGAGGGAGGTTTTCTTTTTTTCCTTAATAGACATAAGTCAATTCCCTAGTGCATTTTTATTGAGTAATTATTCTTGCAACTCAGACCATGTGTCCACACCTTGCTGCAAAACTGCACTTAAGAAGAGCACCTCTGGTATGTACCTGATAGAAACATTGATGATTTCCCTTTCACAAGTGTCCCTGGCCAACAGCCTGAGACCAGCACATCCAGAAAGATGCGTGGCAGTTGCTTGACACTGAGATAGCACACAAACATAGGTGCCATAGAAGCAAATGCAAATGACTTGAGTAAAGAAGGAATTTAAAGTTACACCTCATTGGGTCGTCTGTAGATCTTGTTTTCCATCAGGTGACATAATCCTTCCTCTACATTGATTGAAATGTAAAACAAAATCTGCGAAAACACTATATACCCTCTTAACAAAAGGAGTAAGAGGCTTTTCAGATAGTCCCTAATCCCCATTCCTCTATTAAATGTCTAGTTGAGATTATTTTTTGATTAGACAAAAAAACACACACAGATACACAGCCTAAAAATACCTACCCTCAATGGAGGTATTTTAGCTAACAAAATAATGCAGCCTGCCTCATTTGAAAGACTAAATAGCACATTGGAATTCTAAAAAGGGGTATCTTAGCCTTTGTGACTCCCTTGGTTTTTCCATTCTCTCTAGATACTAACAGCACGAATGGGGTGTAAGGACTTGGATGCATGGTCAACAAATAAAACAATTAAATGGATGCTACTCATTTGTTTAGGCCTCAAGTGCAAGAGAATTACATATTTTTATTATTAAAGATGGCATGAATATTAAATAACTAGACCCTCTGTGAAAAGGAATGGAATGTGCTTCTGTGATGAAAGGTGAATTGTTAAATGCTCAGGTCCCAAGAGGTAAGTGTCTTATTAATCCACTATAAGGTAGAAGGGAAAAAGCCTTGGGAAAGCACTAATGATGCAAGGAATATAAAATAAATACAAATAGGAATGATATAAAGCAATTTAAAAAGAAGACAAAACAAACTGATTAATGTTTATAGGCAAAATGATACTAAAATTGGAAAATCAAAAAGTCCTGTTATGCTGAACATTCAATTGAAATTCTAAATGTGCAAAAGAGTATTAACACTGTGGTGAAAATATATTCAACATGTTCATCTATGTACTGGGATAAATGATAAATCCAGAAACAAAAATAAGTTTACATTGAATAGAACTAATGATAAGCATGACCGCAAAATTTCACTGAATTTCCCATAAACTGCAAACTTCTAAGAACTGCTTTCATTCAAGCCTATCTAAAAGTGCAGCATGAGGTAGAATCATGAATGACTGACACCAACACAGTCTACTCGAGAAATAAAGAGACAGGAAATATTAACATTTATCATTTGGCAGGAATTCATTTTTTCTAAGCTGCTCCTCTCCTCTAAAAAGCTGTTTTAAAAGTTTATGTAAGGTATTTTTTACAATCTCAAACAGAAGGGAATTGCAAGGAAACATTTGAATCTCTCCTACATGTTGCCATTATCTTCTAATCACTCGCTAAAGTTGTCAACGCTATTGTCACATTGAAGGATATACTATTTAATATATGAGAAATCACTAATAATATTAATACTTAAATCTGGAAAATACAGAGATGAATTGATCAATATTTTAGCTGTTATGTATAAGTTCCGTTTTGCACAAATAAGCTCTTAGTCATTTATAAGCAACAAGCCCCCGAAAGACCTATCATTTGAAAACTATAAAGCACATCCTATTGAAAAATTATCAATTTTCCAACATGCTTTTGAATTTATCTTCATTAATTTATATAAGAAAAATGGAAGTTTTGTTATAGCTTTAATGATCAGAAATGACAGGGGAACAACCTTCCACTAAGCATTCTTAGAATATTTCTAATTAGTATACAATAAAACTTATTCCCCCCTGAAAACAAGTTCATAGTCTAAAATGTTGAATTTTCTTTCCTGTCTTACAGAGTTTTATAGTAGGAGAGTATGAGGTTAATTTGACTTTTTAAATATTATAATTATTTAAGGTATTATGAAATACCACGAAGTGAGTATGAAATAAAAAATTCATAGTATAAAAAACATAAATGAGTGACAAAAATAGCATAAAGTAATAGCAATTGTCATTGTACTAGTAGAAAAATGATCTGCTTGATAAAGTTTAATTGGGTGGTAAAACGCTTAGTGTTATTACTAAGTGCTTACCAAATTAAAAAACATAGGCAGTAATCCGTGAGGAATTAAGAAATAATGGGACAATATGAATACGTTAAAAAAAATCCTTTTGGTTTTAGCCCATGTGATAAATGCAAAATCCCAAAAACAATGGCCTGGAGTAACTTCAGAAATCTTTCCCCAAACCACTTTTATAAAAGTCTATGGAAAATTTGGTGGGGAATAAAAAATGATTACTGAATTCTTTACATGATCTTTATGATCATGATTATTTCCAGGCTGTTGAAACCATACATATAAAACTATTTTATGGCTATTTAAATTATTTATGTTTCCCTATCACAAAAACTCACTACTTTAGATTTTGATACAAAGATGCTTAAGCAACACACAGCAGTGCCATTACCATAATAACTTCTGAAATTAAAACCTGTCTAAAACTCTATGGAAAGCTAACATCCAGTTCATTAACCATTCCTGTTAGTTTTCAATAATGCAAAAATGATTAGAAGTTTAATTTGTTAATCACCTGTGTTTTCACTGGCAGTAGATATATAATCCTCTGCAGAAGTCTAAACTAGCCCTTGCAGAAAATAAAATGTGCTAATACCTTATCAGGACTAATAACAGAAATTTTAAAAAATCAATCATGCCGAGGAAAACATTGATGGTTGAACAATTAATTCATCTTTAACTCTGTTTAATGGTGATACACACAAGTAGAAGAAAACATCTATCTGTAATAAGGTTTAGAGTGTCACTCACCAATCATGTGATTTGCAACATGAACCTGAATATCCCATTCATTGTAGAAAACCATCTGACACTTGATGCATTGATAGGTCTTCTTCTGAGAAAACAAGTATAAACAGAGTTACTTAGACACATGGACTTTTAATTGTTTCTTTGTTTAAAAAACATTTTTCTGAAATGCTGGTCTTACCTATGTTGCTAAGAAACAAACTAAACTACAGGGCCGCTTGGCCCAAGTTCCACGAATTCCTTACTTAGACCTTATGGCTTGATCCCAACAATATATTTTCATTTGCAGACATTTAGAAGAAACAGAAGCACATAATTATGGCATAATATATTTTTAAAGATCCCTAAACTCAAAAACAGAAGGTTTTTAAAACCAGAAGTATTACAGAAATACAGTTTAAAAAAACATGAGTATTAAAAAAAAATACAGAGTTTCGGAAACCAATGTCTTTGAAGATCAGGCACAATTTCATTCTGACCAACATAACTGGGGTGTTGCTTCTAGATATCCATTAGTAATATGGCTAATAAGTTAAGATTCACGGATTCTAGCTAAAATATTTAGAGAGAGAGTTTTCAGCTAAAGTCTACAATTTAAATGATGTTTTAGAAGTTGCTAAGCATTAGTATTTAAATATGTACCTCATCCTATAAGGAAATAATATCATAATGAACATTCTAACACTATTTTATCATTTTACATAACAGTCCTGTGAAGTAGATAGAGCAAGATTTTTTACTATAATTCTTATAGCATAAATGAAGAAACTGAGGTCCAGAGAAATAGAAAGATTTGCCTGATGTCATGGTGCCGTACAGCTGGGAAGAGAAATACGTTCCTTTGATTCTAAATGCTAGTAGGCGCTCTGATTTCTGAATCATAAAGCAGCCATTATAATTTTACATCTTTATTATTGAGTCCCAGTACCTATTAGATGAACTCAATAAATAGAGTATTAGTTGTGTTTTCCAGAACACATACTTACATAAATTCCTTTTTGATGAAACTTAATATTTGTAATTAAAAACCATGTTGGAAGACAAAATAAACCATTATGAAAATAATCCATTTTTAAAATTTCCCAAACATGAGAAAATTACATTTGTAAAATCACATAAATGACATTTTCTTATAAGCATTTTTTACAGAATTATCGTTTCATTTGAAGTCATATAAAATTGTTTTACTAATGGTATTAATAAGGAAATACCAGCCTGTAAATTACAATCAATTTTAAGGAACTGAAGTTCTTTAGAACTTAACAAAATCAAAGTTAATCACAAACATTTAGCATAATTCAAGATTTAAAATTATAAATGCCATTAATATAAATTTTTCCTAATTATTGTAATTTAACATAATATTTTCTTCTGCAACAGTGGACAATATTCCTTGTAAACTACAGAAGTACAGGCATATTTCCATTGGAAGCTGTCTAAATCATCTGACCGTCTTTGTACATTAGGCATATTGCGAACTGAATGTGCTGAATCTAAATCTAACACGGACTTCAAACACCCTGACAATCACCAAGGAAGATTTACTACACTGAGCTGTTTATAAGATGCTTTTGATGGTGACATATAGAGCAACATGTGTTACGTAAATAACACCTATCCCTTTTTTAACAATATTTCCCTTTAGAACTAGTTAGAAAATATTTCTTACTCCCTGATGACCTACATTATATATTGTTTATTAGCATACTTCTAGCATTATTCCTGATATGTGATCTTGTTGAAAAACAAAGAAACATAAACTTAATGGCTAGTCTTTTCTCTTGTTAGCACAGTAAAACATACAATATGTCGAAAACTGTCTCCAAAAATGATGACTGATGAATATGTTGGCAGAATATACTAGGGCTTTTTTTTTCCTAGTCTAATAATAAAGAATAAAATCACTTGAAAAGCCAAAATAATAAAATGCCAGCACTTACTACTATCTTCAAAATGAACTGACACATACAAGTTTTCTTTTATCATTGAATGAAAATGCTTTTGCCACTACTGATAACTCAAACATTAATTCTCTCCACTCATAAAACAGTGTCTAAAATGCTATGTTATATTTTTTATTAACAAAGCCATATTCTTATCTATAAGCTCCTAAATTTATGGCTAGATAAGAATTGACTGTGATCAAAAACAATGAACCATGATTTTAAAATACTGAAGCTTGAACTCTACTTCGCCATATTTTCGCATTTCCCAAATACGAAGCAATGATATGCAAATTGGGATGTGTTAAGGGTTTTCTTTTTAAAGCCATGATGTAAAATTCATTTTTACCCTCAATTTTCAAAACGGTGATGTTAAATGACCTTTAAAGCATCTCCCATTATAATTATAGATTCTTCGCAAAATATTTGAGAGATCCCTGCACACCTGTACACCATCTTTAAGTAAAGGGATTATAACCTCTGAACGGTGTCAGCCTTGGGGAACTCATTCCCTTGGAGGTAAATTTATTCCACCTCTGTATGGCTAAAATTATGATAGAATTCTTCCTAATTCTAGACCCAAATCTGCTTTTGTGCCGCTTTCACCCATTGGCCCTAACTCTAAGCTCTGGTGCCACAAAGAAGAGGTTGGATCCATTGTCTAATATGGCAATTACATTAGCCCCTTTTCAGACTGAACATAGAGGCACAATGTAAGAAATACTTGGAATTACCTCCCTTCCTGCTTACCTATCTCCAGGTCAATGTTTTAAGAAATAGAACCCCAGATGAAGCGCCATACTCCAGGTATGATCTGACCCTTGCAGAGTGCATGAGGATTGTCACCTCCCTTAGGACGATTACTTACATTTATATAAAAGACAACAAAAAAAGTCAAGTGAGATAATTTCTTTTAAAAGCAGATAAAAGTAGAAACAGAACTTCCATTGTTTGGGCCCCAGATTGGCCTTTATCAACGCTTAAGTTGTCAATTTACTTGAAATGCTAATTTAGTACATTTTTAAAAGAGACTTTTTTTTTCATTAGCCTTTTTAAATGTGCTACTTGGGAGTGGGATTGTCATTTCCTGATTGTTCTCTTTTGTTTTCTGATACTGATAGATGTAATTATCAAGGATACAACTTTTTCCTAGCACCTCATTATTTTTGATTGATTTTGAGAACAATTTAAATGTGCCTTTTTGACATTCTTGTTTTCAGTTACACTCTGGTTAAGGTACTCAGAGACTTTTTAAAAAGAACATCTCATAAATTAAAAAAATGATTAGAGATGCTTAATAATATATAGTTTTAAAAAAATATTCTGATTAACCCTATTCCCCTCCATTCCATCCAATAGGACTCAGACTTCACATTTAGTCTTACCAAATTTTAAAAAGTAATTTAAAATAATAATTATTAAAACTTATACTTTGTAGAAATCAAACTGCTTTGATTTCTTTTACCAAAATACTGAATGGATTAAAAAAAAATCAGTGCATAGTAATCCTCAAAAACAGAAAAGAAAAAAAATTAAGTTGTTACCATGCAAGGTAACTATTACATCAATTTCTTTTACTGAAAATTGGCAATGAAAGGGTCAGAAGCACCTTGCTTTTTTAAGGAGGAAGTGTAGGTCGTGCCTATTTGATGAGTGAAAGCTTTTCTTTATAGAAGAATGACAGCAGAAGGGATGACAAAATTAGATATTCACCATTTTGCAATGCCAAATAAAATGGTTCAGGATAATCATTAATGGATGCTGAAACTAGTAGAAGACAGGTTATTCTGAGACACTCAAATTTCATCCTTTGATCATTGCAAAGCAAAAGATATATCTTTACAATACATTTAGCTGATGGTAGTTACTCTAACCAGACTATTTAGCTTAATATCACTAAGAATGGAAATGACATGGCATTGTGTACCTCTCAATGAGTTGCAATATGAAGTATACATCACCAATATAGTATCTTATCTAAAATGTATACTTGAATCTAATTAAGTCTTTAGGCCTAACAATCCAGTTTTCAGTAAATACAAGGATAGGGGAACAAATATTACTATGAGAAAAAAATGCAAATCCAGAATATTCTTTCAGAGAAATGGCCTGTTGTCTTTGAAAAGAGGAACAACTATTACTATGAGGGGGAAAAAAACCCTCAAATCCAGAATATTCTTCAAAAGAAATGGCCTATTGTCATGGGAAAAAAAAGTGAAGAGATGAAAGAGACTGAAAAAGACTTGAGTAAATGTAATGTGTGGATCCTGATTTGGGGGGGAGGGAGCAGAAACAGCTATAAGAAGGCTTTTGAGGCAACTGAGAATAATTTAGATATCAATCTGACTCTCAGCTGATTATTAGATGCTATCGGGACGTTACTGTTACCTTTTTTAGATGTGATAATGGTATTGGGGTCATGTAGGCAAACATTCTTTTTGGTTGGAGATGCATTCTGAGTATTTAGGGATGAAATATTTGCAATTTACTTTCAAAATTTTCGAAAACAACATATATAGTCATATATAAGTAAATGGCTACATGTTAAACATCACAAACTCTAGGTGTATACGTGACATTTTCATAATAAAAACTGGAAAAAATAAATAGGATAATTCATAACATGTAGTTTTTAGAAGCTCAACCTAACCTGATTAACCCCACCTCCGCTATTCACTTTAGACTCCTACACTTGATATGCACCAAAAATAACTTGTGCTTAGTTGTTTTAAGTAGCTTTGCAAACATTTTGGTATTTGTCTGTGAAGTTTTTTTTTTTTTTTTACATAAATCTAATATATAAACTCTAAGAAGTCAGGAACCATAGCTCACATTCATTTGTATAATAAAATAATAATTTTATAAACTGTTTCATACTTTAGTCTATAAAGAACTTGTATGCAAAAAAAAAAAATCCCTTGAAACAGTCCTGTAGGAGTAGATAAAGGAGGGATTATTATCCTCATTTATAGACTAATTAAGTGACTTGGCTAAAGTCATACAGCTATAACCAAGCCAGGATTCTACTGTCTTTCACACACTGGATTTTAACACAGTTTATATTCTGATCATTTGCAGGTAAATTTACAATTACATTTTAGGTACATTTCAAAAGGAGGTTTTCCATATAATTAAGTAGTGCTTTGGTCTTTGACAATGCCAGGAATGGTAGGAAAAGTAACTTATGAGAGCGAAGGAACTGTCTGTAGCCACGTTAGCCTTAGGCTCCCAGTCCCAGACTCTTGACTAAGATTCATAGGATAGAATTGGCTCTTTATTCCCTTAGTCTATTTCAAGATTTTCCCTTTGTCCTCAATGTTCTGCAGTTTTCTTTTTTTTTTTTTTGCCATGTTTTAAACTGTACATTTACATGTATTTGTCTTGCTCAATACAAAAATAATAATTTCAATTTGAGATCTCACTTATGTCCTCAATTCTTAAAATTTTCAGTGATTAAAATCACTCAGTTATTAAGTCTATTTAAGACACTCTCCATTCACTTCTATCAGAATCCTTATTAGACACAGATTGGAGCCTCTCAGTCTATCCTCCATGTATTTTAACTCATTCATATTTTAAGAATCTATTTGTCTTCTTATGTTTTAATCTAGATCATCTTCTCTGTACTCTTAGAAAACACTGATTCTGTCTTCACAGCTGATCAGTCTAGAGTTTATCTTATCTAGCAAAGCTTTTATTTAAAATGACTATTTTTCATTTCCAACATTTCTAGTTTTAAACATTCAAGTGCTTTTGTTTTACTTCTGCTTGGATTTGCTTCATAATTTGTCACTCTTTTCAGTGGAAATCATAACTTCATTTATCTTTCTGAGCTTCTAAACATGCTTATTTCAAAGTCTTTGTCAGACTGTTCAAAATAATTAGTTTCTTTTTTTTTCCTGCTTTACTAGTGTTTGATTCATTCACATACTTTGGAATCTTGGTTGAAAGCCCATTTGTAGTGATTTTTTTTTCTATGTGCTCATTTCTCCCTTTCCAGTAGTTTGGCCATTGGTTCTACTAGGGCATCCCAGGCTACTGTACCAGAGCTGGGTCTCAGAGGGGCATTTGCTGCCTATCTGCTGTGCTGCAGGGATAGAGAGACATTGCAAGGTAAATCACAGAGGCAACACATGGGTAATTCAGTTTTATGTCACAAAACTGTGTCTTTCTTCCTACTCCTTCAATGCTCCAGGTAAAAATCCTAGTTCCTGGTAGTGGCCAACAGAATTACTTTTCCCCAGTCTCTTGCTGTGAACAAGAAATTTCCTCCCAGGGCCTGCTTCAAATAGTGGATCTGGATTTGTCCCATAGGGATTAAATCATAATTACCACTTTCTATTGCTGGAAAATGTTCAGCAGACCCCTGGCTTTAGCCTTAATAACCATGTGGTTTTCTCATTTGGTTTCTGGATCTCAAAGATGAAGAACTGTTTTGGACTTGACTAAGTCCATTTGTTTTTCTATCTTTATATTTTATCAATCATTGCTATATGTTTGGAACATCAAAGCCAAAGTTACAGAGCCATTTTTCCAGCTGTGTCCCATAGCTCTCAGCTCCCTCTATTTCAAGGCTTTTAAGGAAGGACCAGTGTCAGATTTGGTCACAACCCTGAAAACAGGATATTGTACAATGATGCTATAAGGTATTCATTCCAAATATATCCAGCAGTCTTAGTAGGAAAGAATCTTTAGATTTTCTTTCTGTAATACTAACTTGCTATATAGTTAGTTGTGTGACAAATCATTAAATGACCGAGTTTCCTTCTCTGCAAATGAAAAAACAATAAAACCTATATCTTAGAGGTGATATGAAAAGTAAGTGAGAATTATATAAAAATGCTTGGTACCATGCCTACCATGTAGCACAGCTGCACTACACAGTAATTTTTAATGCTTACTTATTTACTAAAGGTACTATTTACTGCCTGTATTACTCTTTATTTGACAGGTTATTATGGGGATGGAATAAAATATGATATAAACTGTCTGTTGTCAAAGGTGAGTAGTTTTCACCCTTTTAAGTGGACTTTGGAACCACATTAAAATTTCTTTCAATTCGAATCCACTAATTTAAATTTCATGACAATTAACAAGGCTTAAACAAATGTTTATTAAATATAGCTTTAAAAATTAGTTGGCCCTCCATATTTGTGGATTTTCCATCTGCAATCAACCTCTGGTTGAAAAATTTGAAAAAATAAAAAATAATACTACAATACCATAAGAATAATCAAATAAAAAACCAATACATTATGACAGCTATTTACATAGCACTTATATTCAGTATCACAAGTAATCTTGAGATCATTTAAAGTATATGAGAGCATGTACATGTTTTTATAAAGGACTTCAGCATCCGCAGGGCATCATGGAACCAATCCCCCATGGATACCAAGAGACGACTAATAACACAAATAAAATCACAAGTTGGTGACAAGGTTGGGTGAATGGGAAGGGAGAAGCAGTTAAGAACGTGTAAAAAGGTTTAAGCTAGCTAGGAGGAAAAAGCTGTTTTCAAGGACTATAGCAATATACATTACCATCCCAAGAACGAATATATTAATCACAAATGCAATATATATTTAAGAGCAGTAGCGCCAGTATTTTGCTGGCAAGCAAATGGATACTACCTGTGAGTGAAAGTAATAAGCCAGCAGCTTTCCACAAATGCTCAGTAACTCAGACATTCTATTAATTTAGCCTAGTCATTTTCTAAGTGATTCTGAATTTGTATGAAAATGTCACTGAAGAAAGAGGAAAAAAATGGTTATTGAAATGTAATGAAAGCCACTAATGATGAGAAGCCCAAATAATTCATTGAAAAACAAATGTATCAATATTCTAATTTGTATTCTTGTGATAGTTAAAAGGATGCTATTGTCTTACAGTGGTGGTTAATGTCCTGATAAGAAACCATATAACACTTTACATCATGCCTGGCACACGGCAACACCTCAACAACCAAGAGATATTAACTGTGATCCCTAAACTCAAGGCATTACAATATAATTGGGGAAATAAAACACACAAAAATTAAAGTGTTTTAAGTATTTTGCCTAAATGACACGGCAAAGCAGTTCAGAACCAAGTGCCTATTTTGGTGTATTGCAAAGAGAAGACAGAACATGTCAGAGAGTGACAGATTAATGTGGTCTGGAAGAGCTAGAAAAAACTCACTGGGAGAGATAGGACTTGATGTGAGGTCTAAAATGGGAATAATTTTCTTGAGTTTGAAACTGTTAGAAGGCCTGGTGTGGTGGCTCATGCCTATAACCCCAGCATTTTGGGAGGCAGAGGTGAGAGGATCACTTGAATCCAGGAGTTCAAGACTAGTCTGGGCAAGGTAGCAAGACCCCATCTCCACAAAATATTTAAAAATTAGGTGTAGTGGTTTGTGCCTGTATTTCTAGCTACTTGGGAGACTGAGTCAGGAGGATCACTTGAGCTCAGGAGTTTGAGGCTGCAGTGAGCTGTGACCATGCCATTGCACTCCAGCCTGGGGGACAGACTGAGTGAGATCCCATCTACTACATGCCAGCCCAGTTGCTTACAGTTGGTGGGAAATAGAAAGACAATTCAGAATAGAGCCAGGGTTAAAGAAGATTGCTTCTGGCCAACTA
Organism: Nomascus leucogenys; assembly: GCF_006542625.1. Classification (NCBI taxonomy): domain Eukaryota; kingdom Metazoa; phylum Chordata; class Mammalia; order Primates; family Hylobatidae; genus Nomascus; species Nomascus leucogenys. The sequence goes on along the minus strand of NC_044384.1, from coordinate 54,623,566 downwards.
ACTAGACAAGAAAAGGAAGAGAAAAGAAAAAACCTATAGATACTTGTTTTAAATGACTGAGTTGCAATTTTTATAGTACCAGGGAGAAAAAATATTTATTTAAGTATATTAAGTATATTTATTGACACATCCAAAGCTCATGTTGAATTGTGATTCCCGATGCTGAAAGTGGCCCCTGGTGGGAGGTATTTGGGTCATGGAGGTAGATCTCTCAAAGTTTGGTGCTGTCTCTGCGACAGTGAGTGAGTTCTCACGAGACGTGGTCACTTAAAAGTATGTGGCACCTCGCCGCCACTCTCTATTGCTCCCGTTCTTCCCATGGAAGATGCTTGCTCCTGCTTTCCCTTTTGCAAGAGTAAAAGCTCCGTGAGGCTTCCCAAGAAGTGGAGCAGGTGCTAGCGCTGCAGAACTGTGAGCCAATTAAGCCACATTTCTTTATAAATTACCCAGTCTCAAGTATTTCCTTATAGCAATGCAAGAATGATCTAATGCATTTATTTTAACAAATAAAACCCTAAACTCCATGAAGATATAAATTTAAGCTACTACTACGTTTATAATTGAGTAAAAAAATTGAGCCATTTTTAAAATGTTTTATTGAATTCCCTTTAAATATTAGATAAAATAGTATTAAAATATTTTATTTTCAAAGGTATCCCCAATAGTCAAAAACCAGGAAATAATTGAGTGGAGTCTTCAGAAGAATCTGACAAGTATGCATTAAAAACAAAACTCAGTGTTAAAGATGGAGTCATTTCCATGGATCATACCAAACACGTCTCATGGAAGGAATTTACTACCTTGAAGTTTATGAATAAAGAGTCACTTTATTTCTAAGAATAATGTTTACTTTAAGTTTAAAATTAATAAAGAACAAAAAGTAATCTTTTTTAAGTTCAAAATTGTCTCCTAACAAATTTTCTTCAAAATTTGTCTTTCTACACACTTGAACTCATTGATGTCTCACATTAAACACCGAAAAAACTGTGCCGAAGTTTCCCACGGAGAGAGATGCTTTATTAGGCTTACTCTCCTCATTCACATTTTGGAGTCTCTTCCAAGGGACCAACTCATGTCCCTCCCTACACAGTCCACTGAGATCTTCCAAATAAGGTATCTTCATCTAGATCATCTCATTTAATGTTATGGGTTCAGTTGCTTTTTATTTCTATGCCATAAAAAATCTACCTGAATAAAATCTCCCATAGTGTTGTCCACAGAGTAGGCAGTCAATACATTTTGTTTACTGACTGTTGAATGGACAATCTAATGAGTCATTCTAAATCCATCACCCTCATTCATAAGGTACCACCTAAGACTGGTCTATTTCTTCTTGCAAAACTGCCTACCACCTTACACAGCACCAGAAATCAGTGAACTGGAAGAGGATGAATAACAGACTAAATTGATGCTGTAGTGAAGGTAAAAAAAAAAAAAAAAAAAAAAATTACCGGAGCATGTGCTAATTATTGTTGAGCTAGGAAAATAAATTTGTCTCTTGTTACTCATGGCCATACTATTTTGTTAGTTCCTATTTGAAGACATTTACAATTCATAGTAAATTCTAGTTAACTTCTTACACTGACTGTTTTATAAATGTTCATATCATTCAAGAAAGGTAAGAAATTGAAGGTGGGAAAAGATGGGTTTAAATAATCACTCTTTTAGAAACAAACCTGAGAGAGAAAAGAGAAGTCAAAATTTGGGGTTACACAAAATTAGGGCCTATTTTCCTCATCAATTATTGTGATCATCTGATTGCTTTCATTAAAAAGCATTGAAACTTCCTTCTGTTTCACTGTTACCAAAATAAGGAGCCTATGGCTGATAGATATCAAGGATGGACAGTTGGAAAGGTGAAGGAGTAGCGACAGTATGTAAGCACACTGCATCACCATTAAATCACATCACATGCCCAGAGAGACCCCATCCAGAAGAGTGGTAGTATGACTTATAATCCCACCATAAACTAGGGAAAAAATTATTAGGGAGAATAAAGTATTTTAGAATCCATTAAGAAATACTTTCCTAAGTATATAGTTTCTGTCCTAAAACAAATTAGATTGGTTCATTAACTTTCTATGAGTACTTGGTATCATTTAATAAAAAGTCATCACAAATTTCAAAAGGATAAAACAGACAAATTTTTTACCTCATTTAAAAAATTCTCTTATAATTCATTTACACATTGTATCAGAATTATTTCAATAAAACTGATCCTAAACAGCTATAAGTTCTTTAAGGCTAGGTAGAAGGCTCTGTCTTATTCATTTTGTTTGTTTGTTTGTTTTTTAATTTGTTTGTTTTTTGTCTGAGACAGAGTCTCGCTCCATCACACAGGCTGGTGTGCAATGGCACGATCTTGGCTCACTGCAACCTCCGCCTCCTGGGCTTAAACAAGTCTCCTGCCTCAGCCTCCCGAGTAGCTAAGATTACAGGCATGAGCTACCTCGCCCAGCTAATTTTTTTTTGTATGTTTAGTAGAGATGCGGTTTTGCTATGTTGGCCAGGTTGGTCTCGAACTCCTGGCCTCAAGTGATCCGCCCACCTCGGCCTCTCAAAGTGCTGGGATTACAGGTGTGAGCCACAGCCACCGTGCCCGGCCCATTTTGTATCTACTGCAATACATAATTAGTTACACATAACAAATTAATATGTAAACGACTCATACCTGTTCACTGTGCAATAAAAATCTTTGCTTCCTTCTACTTCTCTTTAGATGACAGCTCCTGTGCAGTCCTAGTCATTCTCTTTTGTTTATATCTCTAATGTATCCTTCCAGCTAGTCTTCTGTCAAAGAAAGACTTCGTGTTCTGGTAGTTTTTGTGTCTTACCTACAAAATGTAGTTTGTCTTATACTAGATCATTTCATTTATCCATGTATGTGCCCAAATTACCTTTGTCCTTTATAACTTTTATCTCCACTGAGATATTTTAATGCATGTCCCCCCTTCTCTTAGCAGTTCTTACTTTGCTTCTCTCTTTCTCCATATTCTCATTCTGGGTTTGCCTTTTCTCATCCATCCATTCCACTTGAACAGCTTTCCTACTGAGGCATGTCAGACCACCCTTCTCTTCTCCTTCAAATTACTTCTAAAACCCACCTGCTTCAAAAAGCTTGCTAGCAATTACACCCACACAATGCCGTGGGTGCTGACTTTATTATTCCTGTTGTTTGTACTCTTAGTAAATTTTTTAGGACAGAGGTGTGTTTCTTTCACTTTACCTATTCTAGAACATGCTGTGCAATTACAATGTATACAAATGTGCAAGTGGTAGGGTTCTTTTAACCCCTTGATTTAACTAAAATTATCTGGATTTTTCAAAATCTTCCCCATTCATTATCCCGAAAATATCTTTTTGAAAAATAGGAAAAAATGCCCCCCTACTCTTTGCATTTCCAAAGGTAACAGCCAAGCTTATATAGAGTATTGTGGAGTCTTAGGATTGAAAGGGACAAGTAAGTTCATCTATCTCAAATTTCCTCACAGACAATGAAACAGATCCAGAGAGATGGAATGACCTTGCCCATGACTCACAGAAAGTGACCAACCTAGCAAGCCTAGGACCCCAGACTGCCATGAACACATCCACATGTACATGGTGTGACGACTCATTTTCAAAAAGGAGCTGCTATTGCCACCTTGGCTATCTGTGATGCTTGCAACTCATCGGGGCTCCTTGGGGCACAGGACTGCAGGATCCACTCTCCAGCACTGCCTCTCCATTGCCAGTTCTTGCTACTAACCGCTGCCTTCTTGGAGGGTTTTCATTTCCCAGTGTACACTTTCAGCATAGAATGTGCATATTATATTCAAAGGTTTCCTGTCACTTAAGTAGTAATGTCTTAGTTTTCTCTTAAGCGCTCACACCCAGCACACTGCCTGACAGAGAGCATTTGTGAAAGAGTGCATGAACTACACAGAAGTGAACGAATGTGAGCTTTTTATATGTACACCTAAAAGTAAATGTTTTCAGAATATCATGATGGAGGGAACCGGATTGCTGTCATCAAACACGCCTAGATTCTGCATCATACAACCAGGTATAACCTCTTAGTCCCCCTTCAGATTATCCCAGAAAGATTAAACTGCAACACTGAAAAAGTTCTGCATAATTGTTACTGATAATATATCGTATAAAGCTAGAAATTCTCCAAATAAAAAAATGTCTAAGAATATAATCTGGAAAAATAGGGGGCCCTTTCCCAACTAGGCTTCTGCTCCTTGAGAACATTCTACCACAGTATATAATATGAAAGGTGAGAAGTGTTAAGAAAAGGATAATATCAAATTTGACATCTTGCAAGGCAAGCACCGTGATTTTTTTTAATTTTCTTTAGAAATCCAGGTGACAAATCATTCTTTTAAAAGACATGTTGGAATATCACTGTTGAATAGCCTTACTAGACATGTAAACATAGTCCTACTTCTAATCCTGCCAGCTCTTCACAGTCTTAATATATATAGGAGTCACTATTTGAAGATATATTTGCTTTTTATAGGTTTAATTCTTTACTGAGAGAAACATGAAGGAACAACTATGTTTGCCTTTTGTGCCCATCTATGAACAACGCTTGCCACACATTTGAAACTCAATTAATTGTTGAATAAATGAATGAATGAACTAGACTCAATCTAAACAGCATTTTAAATTTTGTATAACAAAATAATATCAATCTAGCCACAATTATGGTGCTAAAAGAATCTGTTTTCCATCAAAACTATTTTAATTCTCCAGTCCTAGTAAGTACAGATTTTAAGCTTAGGGAGTTTCCTGCCAGTTTTTCAGCTACTTTATCTGGTCATTTAGTTTTCCCTCCCTCCCTCCCTTAAACTCACCTTTCTTTTTTTCCTTTTTTCTGTTCCTCCTCTTACTTTCTCTTTCTTTTTTGAAAAAAAAGAACTTTATCAAGCATGTGGTCACTGCTTATAATTATCAATTTCTAGATATATATCAATAGCTTTGTCAATATTGCTATACCAAATTTAAAACATTTAAAACTAACTTGTTACATTGTTTAGATTAATTTGAGTTTAGTTCATTCATTCATTTATCCCCCACACCCACCTCAGCCTCCTGAGTAGCTGAACTGCTGGCACATGCCACACACCACTGAACCCATTAAATTTCTTTAAATTTTCAGTAGAGACGAGGTCTTGCTACGTTGCTTGGACTGTATCAATAGCTTTTAATACAGCTTATTTTTGCTTCCTTACTAAGCCAAACTTAAATGTAAAATTCCAAAGATAATCCTTAGATCTATCTTAAAATTAATGTTAACAGCAGACTTTGTCAAGTTAGATTTAATGATGCCACTTCGACTTCTAAATGATGGTATACCTTTGTGTTGAAATATCTCTCAATTGCTTACTTATTAGTAATTTTTAAAATATAAGTTTCTACTTTTTCTTCTTTTTGAGACAGTATCTCGCTCTGTCACCCAGGCTGGAGTGCAGTGGCGCGATCTTGGCTCACTGCAACCTCCATCCCCCAGGTTCAAGCGATTCTTCTGCCTCAGCCTCCTGAGTAGCTGGGACTACAGGCGTGCACCACCACACCTGGCTAATTTTTGTATTTTTAGTAGAGACACGGTTTCACCATATTGGCCAGGCTAGTCTCGAACAACTGACCTAATGATCTACCCACCTCGGCCTCCCAATGTGCTGGGATTACAGGCGTGAGCCACGGCGCCTGGCCAAGTTTCTATTCTTAAAATAAAGAGGTTATACATCTAAATTACAAATCGTGGCCAAAAAGAGAGACAATTTTTACTAGGTTTTCCCCCCAGTATGTAAATACTGTGTATGTGATTCATACAGGGCATCACCAGTGGATTTTAGGCAAGGAATAGCCCTTTCAAATTAACTGCTTCTCAAGCTGCTTATTTGTTTCCTAGGATTAGAGGGTGGAAATCCTTATTTTGGTATTCACTTACTAAACCTTTCATGTCCAATTTTTACTTGACTTAAATGTTATTTCTCCAAGATGTTGTTAACTCCCTTGCAATCCAATAATACTATTGAGCATTTTTCCTTTCTTAACTGTGATTACATTTGTCAGCTATATGCTCATTTATTTATATGCGTTTCTACCTTTTATATGTATTGTTTCCTGACACTATCTCTGACCTCAAATAAAGTAACATTTTATTTCTGTGGTCTTTACATTCTTTTTGCTCCTTGATTTTCATTGCCTCTAAGTTTTAAGACTAAATTATGTTTTTTCCACTTCATCAACTTTGTGGAAATATGATTCCTCATTTAGATGCACTTGACTGAATAAGCCATAGTCCTAGCATTAGATGAAATAATTCTACATTATAATAACAAATTAATTGAAAAAATTATGTAAATAAATTATATGTATACATACATACATACATACATACGTACATACATACATAATAGGGAATAGGGATATGTGTAGATTACATACTATATAAATGATTTATCACATATGACATTGGTAGTGTGCTTCATGTTTAGTAAGAACTTTCATAGACTATACCATCTGCTTTTCATGATACCTTATAAAGAGGGTAAAGTATGTTGAATGCCCATTTTAGCAATGAGGAAATTGAAGCTTAGGAAGGACTGGCTGAGATCACATAGGTGACCCTGTCAACTGTTACATGAACTCATTTTTTTTCTCTAAAGACAATCTTTCCTTCTACTATACTATGCTGCATATCCTTAAACTCCCCATGCCCACAGCAGCAATCTCCCTGTAACAAAAAATTTACAGACTCAGTTAAAGGCTTGCTTATGTAATACAATGTTTAATTCAATAAAATAAATTATTTGCCTTGATATGGGGATTTTTATAGGACTTTGCCTGCCACTCAATCTCTTTATGACATGAAGTGCATAGTATATCACATACTTATGAGGTGTCTAATGTTCTATTCATGTGTGGCTCTGAGAACCTGTACTATTATTTAGTTTTTAGAGAAATGCTTCCTTCTTTGTTTCGGTTTCCAAATATTTTAATTACCAGGCTTCAATTATTTATAAGTGTTTACAAAGAACCTATGGCATGAAAGTAACTAACCTGAGACCCACGGAGGCTACCAAGCCAAAGCCCAGCCTCCGCCCCTCTCCAGCTCTCTGACCTTCTCTGCCACGACTCTGTCCTCTGCTCACTCTGCTCCAGGCATACTGTCTCCCTGTTCTCACACAAGCTTGCCAGACATACATAGAGGAGAAAGACATGTATCCAAATAACCGTATTTGTATAAAGCTTCTCCTCTTTACAAACCTGATAGCTAATGCCTTGTACATGGCAGGAATTAATAAATCTGTTATCACAAATTGAAGTACCAGATGAGGAATAAAAAAGTTCATGCTAAATGCTAATATTCCCCAAAGTGTGAGATATATACCCATTAAAGTGTAATACATGGATACTGCTCTAATAACAATAACAAAAGAAAAAAGATTAACTGAGATGCTAATGTCTTTAATACCTCTACAACACTTAATAAACTTGTAGTAATGAACAGGTTTCAGGCTCAGAGCCTTTTGTGGGTTAGAATATAGGGCTAGAAATTTTAGAATATTATTTTGTATTCATTCTTCTATTTATGGTGAATGATACTGATTATATACTTAGGGTTCTAAGTTTTTGGGTTTTTTTGTTTTTATGTTAAAGATTAAATGCTTATAGAGCATTGGTAACATAGGTAATGTATAAAGAGTTAACTGTTAAACCTGTATACCTGGACTCCTGCGTAGCTTCCTATGCAGCCCTCCCAGACAATCGTTACTCTTTCTCTAAATTTGCATTTTCCATATTAATAATGAGAATAAATATTTTCACATGTTCACTGGACCTTCATGTTTCCTATTTATGAAATTCTGTTCATGTTAATTTCCCATTTTCTTAGATGGCAGTTTGCGTTTTTATATCAGTTTCTGGCTGTTTCTTACATAGTTTTGGAAACTATTAATTTTTCTAATTATGTGTTATAAATTTGTTTTATAATCCTGTAGCTTTTGTTTTCACTCCCTGTATGATAACGTTTGGTAAACATAAATTATTTTTAGCGTTGTTGGACATATTTTATTTGTGATTTATATTGTGTGGTCTTGTTTACAAAGTCATTCCCTTATAGAAGGTGATAAAAATATTCTTTCATTTTACTAAAAGGTTTATGGTTTTGCCTTTCATACATGTCTTTAAACCACCTGGAACTAATTTTTATACATGTCAGTAGAGATTCATTTTATTTTATTCCATATAGATAATGAGTTGAATAGTTTATCCATTTCCCCACTAATGTGCAAAGGCAGTTCTACTCTACACTGAATTTTATACATGTAATATCTTTTTTGGAGAAATCTCTGTGTGGTTCTGTGGACTAACACTGCATAATCCTAATTACTGCAGATTTACTATAAATTGACTAGAAAATGGGACAAATATTTTCTCTGCCTATTCTTTTTCTTCAAGAATATCTTTGTCATGTGACTTTTCATTCTTCTATACATGTTTTGGAATCTGCTTATCAAGTTCCAAAAAATAAAAATATAAAAAAAATATTTTAATGGCCAGGCATGGTGGCTCACGCCTGTAATCCTAGCACTTTGGGAGGCCAAGGTGAGCAGATCACAAGGTCAGCAGTTTGAGACCAGCCTGGCCAACATAGTGAAACCCCATCTCTACTAAAAATACAAAAAGTAGCTGGGCGTGGTGGCACACACCTGTAGTCTCAGCTACTTGGGAGGCTGAGGCAGGAGAATCACTTGAGCCTGGGAGGTGGAGGTTGTGGTGAGCCAAGATCGCGCCACTGCGCTCCAGCCTGGGCAACAGAGTGAGACTTAGTCTCAACAAATATATATATATGTATATAAACATATATTTTAAAACCTGCTGAAATTTTCATTGAAATGGCACTAAATCTATAGATCAATTTAGACATAATTGACAGACTTACAGTATTGAGTCTTCCTATCCACGAACAAGTTATATCTGATCATTTATTCAAGTCTTTTAAAATATTTCAGTAATGTTTTATCATTTTTTCCATAAATGTCTTACATACTTTGTAAGATTGATTTCTAAGTGCCTATTTTTTTCTGCCTATCGTAAGTGAGATTATTTTAAATTGTGTATTTTCTGGGTTTTGCTAGTGAATAAAAATCCAGTTGACTTAAATGTGTTGATTTGGTACCCAGCAACTTTGCTAAAGTTTTATTGTAATAATTTGTCTTTAGATTCTTTGGGTGTCATTTTACATGCAAACACATTACCTGTATATGACATTATGATCTGTATATTTTCAATTTTTGTGCTACATTTTTTCTAATACTCAAATTCATTTTGATTTTATCTTAGCTTACAGGCTACATCACCTAGCATGCCTTAATAGTAATTTTAATTATAAAACATTAATTAAAATTTCCCCACAAATTATATTGTAAGTATAATATAGTTACATCATAATATATACTATAATGACATTATAGTTACATTATAATTATATTATAAAATATATAACTATATTATAAAATAATGGTTATATATATTATTTATAATGCTTGCTTAAGATAATATTTTAAAAAGTTTTTATTAGGGTAAGGGAATTCCCGCCTATTCTTAGTTTAGTGATCTTTTTTGATCATGAAAATATGTTACAGTTTTTCCATTGACTTGATAAAAATATAATTTATCTCTTTTAATCTGTTAATGTGGTAAACTAAATTAATTGATTTCCTGAAATTGAACCCACCTTGCATTCTTGTGATAAACCTATTTCAGTCATAATATATTCTCTTTTTTATACATGGATTTAGCTACTAACACTTTGTTCAAAATTTTAAAATGTAAAATCATGAATAAAATTGGCCTACATTTCTCTTTTTCAATATTTTTGTCTGGTTTTGATATCAGGATCATATCAGATTCATTAAATGAGCAAGGGCATTTTCTCATTTTGTATTTTCTGGCACAGTTTTGAAATTATGTGTATGTTTAGGGGGACTCATCTTGAAAGCCACCTGAGCCTAATATTTTCTCTGGAGGAAAGATTTTCAACAATTTATTAAACTCTTCAATGTTTATTGAATCATTATACTTCTCTCTTTTTTTCTTGAGCCATGTTTGGTAACATATTACTCTAAGATGGTTTCTATATACTGTAACTTAAATTCTCTACTATTAGCATAAAGTTACTCATAGTATTATTTTTTCTTCTTTTATCTTCATTTGGCATTTTTTGTAAAATTTTAGTTGGGAAATAACATTACATATAGTAAACCGTACTAATCTTAAGTATACTGCTTGGCGAAATTTCAGATATTACTCACCAGGGTAACCAACACATAGAGAAGATACGAAACACTTCCAGCATCCAGGTAATGCCTTGCTTTTCCTTCCCTGTTGACAGGATCCCAGAAGTAACTACTCTGACTTTGATCATCATAGATTAGTTTTGTCTATTCTTAAACTTTCCATGAATAAAGTCATTTTGCTCCTCATTCTCTCAAAAAAAGAATTATTGCATTCCTTTTATAGTCATTTTGATATGTGTAATGTTTCTCTTATTAGCTTTTTAACTTCTGCAAGTACAAAGTAAGGCTCCCCTTTTTATTATTAATATTATTTATCTCTGGTTCTTTTTACTGATTAATCTCACCAGAAGTTTGTAAACTGTCAGTCTTTTCAGAAAACTAACTTTTTACTCCATTGGCCTCCTTGTTGTTCATTTCTTCTTTGTTTTCTATTTCATTACTTTTGTTCTTCACTTTATTGCTTTCTTTCATTCTACTTTTTATGGGTTTATTTTATTGTTCTATTCTTAAGGTCTTAAGTTGATATATCTCAGTGACAGTATGCTTTCCTTATTTTCTAAAGTATATTTTTATTTTCTAACAACTGTCCCTCTAAGTGGTGCATTTAGTTATATCTCAAAACTTTTGAAATGTATTTATCCTTCAGTTTTCAGCATTTTTAATTTCTATTTTTATGCCTTCTTTGTTCAATGCATGTTTTAAACTTTAAAATGTATGATTTTAAGATATATTTTTCATTTATAACTTACTTGTATTATAGTCAGAGAACTCGATTTGTGTGATCCTCAGGTTTTAAGTTTGTTGAGATAAGCTTTATGATAGGAGGCACGTGAAGGAGACCAGCTGAGATTTAATATAGTTTGGCCTGGAGAAAGGATGCAGGAGATGCAGATAGAAGAGAAATTACAAAAGAAGAATCAATGGCTCCTGGGGAGCGATTGCCCTAACAGGTTAGGAGAACAGGAAGCATATAGGAAACAGAAACAAAGTTTCAGGCAGGAATGACCAGGCAAAAGACGAAATACTGACCAAAATGGGAGAAAAATGAAATTATAGTTGGAGTTGATTAAAGGGCTAGCAGAAGCTTCAATTGGTAATGTTAAAAGGGAAGCTGAAAACTTAAGACTGGGAGTTAAACAGAAGTTGAGAATTGAAACTTCATATTTTGCTTATTTGTATGGGATAACAATGAGGGAATAGGAAATAGGAATTCCTATTTCAGAATAGAAAGGCAGGTTAAGAATAGAACCTTTAGAAACATGCACACTTAAAAGATAAAAAAGCATAAAAAGGTTTTTAAAAGTATAAATAAGGGGAACCAGCTATTCAGGCTTTTTAAAAGCTTTTGGCAAGATTCTTAAAATCAGGCTGCTAAATTTCTAGAAATACAAAGTACATGTGCTAGAAAACTACATCTACGTCATATGATAGGTAGAACAACACCGTAATAAGAGATCTAGACATCCAGAATATAGCTTTCACTTTTCTTTCATCATTTAAAATCATCTTGACTAGATATTTACTAATCTCCATCTTGACAAAATCTCAGTCAAAAATGTGAAATGTTTCTCCCAGACAGAGTTCTACGATGACACAAGATGATTCCAAAGTCTTTTGGCCTAGTACCAAAAGGATAAATATTATTATGTGCAATCAGCAATTTGAAATACAAAAACGTTCCTATTTTTGAATTTCATAAGTTCTAAAAAGTCACTGTAACCATATAAAAAATATCAACAAAAGGTCGAGAACTGGAGGTAAGTACAGAAAATCTAGGAATGGTAGATGCAGCAAATTCAATAATGGGAGCAATGATCAATATCAGGTGATCATGGAACTGGGTAGAAAGCATGGATGCAAGGCACCTGCTCCCACATTCCAACCCATGGTACTGGTGCCAGGGCCATTGACTCCCTGTTCTATTACTTTGTAGATGGCAAAAAAATATTGAATATAGCAACAACAATACAGATTGGACTTCGCAGAGCAATTCACTGTCTTTCAAGAACATCTTGAACCTTATCAATTTATTTGGTCCTGTAAATTTTCTATTTAATTTTTTAAATACTGTCTCTTTAGAGGGAGCTTAACCCATGTAGTTTTTGCTCTTTGCATATTTAACTTCGCAAAACTTAGTATCAGCAATTTGAAATACGAAAACTTTAAAATATTTTTTAATCAATCTGTCTTTTTTTCAGCCTCATAGGGAAATTTTGATGAACAGAACAATACAAAACAGAACTCTGGGACTTGAGTAGGTTCTGAATTGTCACCATGTACATTTCCATCTTCCATACAAAAACCATAAAAAAATATTGATTCTAAGACACTTAAAACAGATCTTCATATTAAAGATGAACTTTGGATTGTTACAAACTTCAAACCTTTTAGTGTATTTTAATGTATTTAGATCAAACCTAACTTTAGTTTTAGGCAAAATGACCTATACCCATAGGTATTAGTAACTAGATGTACCTGAAAACAAAGTATACACTATTTTTTGTTACTCTGAAGGACTTACATTGTATTCATTTATTCAACTAACATTTACTGAGCCCTTATGATAAGTCGATGGGCATTCAGAGATGAGAAAGGAGAAGGAAGTAGGGCTTCTTTGCTTGATACAGGGTCTCACTCTGTTGCCCAGGCTGGAGTGCAACGATGCTATCACTGCTCACTGCAGCCTCGAGCTCCTGGGCTCATGCAATCCTCCCACTTCAGCCTCCTGAGTAGCTAGAACTACAGGTGTGCACCACCACATTTGATTAATTTTTCATTTCTGTAGAGACAGGGTCTTGCTATGTTGGCCAGGCTGGTCTCAAACTCCTGGCCTCAATGATCCTCCCACCTCAGCCTCCCAAAGTGCTGGGATTATAGGCATGAGGCATCATGCCCAGCCAAGTGAACAAATAATGACATTTTTAAAAGAAAATCCTAAAGGGGAGACCACCTTTGATAAGGTTTTCAGGAAGGCCCACCTGACAGACGAGAAAGAGCCAGCAGAACAGACAGGCTGCTTGGGAAGAGCAGCTCAGGTGATAAAGTGGGGAAGCAGCACATGTTCAGGACCTGAGCAGAGTCAAGAAGGAAGAGTCGCCAGAAGGAAGTGAGAATAGCCTGCCACAGCCAGAGAGCCCATGACTTTGTAAGTTGGTGAGGCATTGGGGTTCATTTGAGAAAGTGGGAAGCCACGAAAAAATTTTAAGTGGCTTCATTTAATTTACAGGTCTACGCTTCCAACTGCAGCATGAAGAATGGACCGGAAGCAGGCAGAAGATGAAGGAGAGGGTCTGTTAGGAAGCTACCGCGGTATCCAGACGAGAAACAATTGCAGCCTAGAGTAAGATTATGGCTTTGGAGGTATACAGAAGTGGATGAGATATTTGAAGATACTTATTGGAGGTGGAATCAACAGTATTCATTGATGGATTAAACATGGAGAATGAGAGAAAAGAGGAATCATGAATGATTCACAGGTTTCTTGCTTGAGTAATTGGATGTAGAGTGGTTCCCTTTACTAAAATGATGAAAGTCTGGAAGAGGAAAACGTTTCAGGAGAGAGAACCAGGAGTCCAGTGTATACATACAACACTTCAGACAAAGGTTTCCTGGACGAAAAATCTAGTTGGTCATTTGTCCTGCAAAAATAAGAAGACATTTTGGGAGGGCCACCAGGCACATTCAAGCTCCATGGCATGACACCCATGCAGTGAGGCGTTTGCCTAATATGGGCCTGGCACTGTCAGAGGTACCAAGAATATGAGACTGAGTAAGTTCTTGCCCCAGGAAATTAATGAGAGGAAAAGACAATGTAATAGATAATCATAAAGCAATGTAACAATTTTCATGTGATATTTACTCCATATTATCTGCACAGGGCATTGAGGGGATAGGGAGATGCTTGGGATGGAGAGTCAGGCTCATAGGCGGCCTTCTAGAATAGTTGATCTCCAAAGAAAGGATAAGCTGGACAGCCTTCTGGAAGGTGCAAGACAGTCAAGAGGAGAGAGGTTATTTGGGGAGAAGGAACAGGACAGCCTCAGTAAGACACAGAGACAATATGTTATGTGTGGTTAATTAAAGTGCTTCCAATTATAGAACAAGGAGAGGGCAGGGAAAAGAAGGGGAAGCCGAAACCTGAAGGGTCCTGTATTTCACAATAAAGGGATTATTCTATCATCCTATGGGGATGGAGGAGCAGAACACTCACAATGTTTCAAATAGGAAGGGACATGCTAGACAGATTTGTGTTTTAGATGGATGGTTCTGGCAGTGGTGTGGAGACGGATTTGAAAATGATGAGACTCAAGTCAGAATGACCAAATGAAGCTGCTTCAGTTGTTTAGGAAAAGAAGATCAGAGATTGAACTTAAAACGTGGTAAGGGGATGGTGGGAGGAGTTGATTCAAGAAAAACAGTTGGCTGGGTGCAGTGACTCAGGCCTGTAATCCCAGCACATTGGGAGACCAAGGCAGGAGAATCACTTGAGCCCAGCATGGCCAACATAATGAGACTTCGAGCCTACTAAAAAAAAAAAAAAAAAAAAATTAGCTGGACATGTGGTGCATACCTGCATAGTCTCAGATACTCAGGAGGCTGAGCCAGAAGGATTGTTCAGGAGGTTGAGGCTGCAGTGAGCCATGATCCCACCACTGTACTCAAGCCTGGGCCACAGAGTGAAACCCTGTCTCAGAGAAAAAACCCTGTCTCTACTAAAAAAATACAAAAAAAAAAAAAAAAAATTAGCCGGAAATGGTGGTTCATGCCTGTAATCCCAGCTAGTCAGGAGGCTGAGGCAGGAGAATCGCTTGAACCTGAGAGGCAGAGGTTGTGGTGAGCCGAGACCAAGCCATTGCACTCCAGCCTGGGCAACAAGAGTGACACTCCATCTCAAAAAAAAAGAAAAGAAAAATAGCTGACCCTCAAATAACACAGGTTTGAACTGCATGAGTCCACTTATATGTGTATTTTCTGCCTCTGCCACCCCCAAGACAGCAAGACCAAACCGTCCTCTTCTTCCTCTTCTGCAGCCTACGCAACGTGAAGACAATGAAGATGAAGGCCTTAATGATGCTCCACTTCCACTTAATGGACAGATTTTCCCTTCCTTATGACTTTCTACTAGTATTTTCTTTTCTCTGGTTTACTTTATTGTAAGAATACAGTGTGTAATACATATAACTAACAAAGCATGTGTTAACTGACTGTTTATGTTATCGATAAGTAGGCTATTAGTAGTTAAGTTTTGAGGGAGTCAAAGTTATATGCAGATTTTTGACCGAGTGAGGGGTCAGTGCCTCTATCTCCCGGAATGTTCAAGAGTCAACTGTACATATGAGCTGCAGTCAAGATGGCTTGATGACCAAATGATGCAGAGTAGAAAGGAAGTAACTGAGAAGATCGATGGATCTATAGGTGAAATACAAAACATAAGAAAAAATGCAGGTTTAGAGAAAAGGTGCTGAGTTCAATTTGGGACCCACTGAGTTTGAAGTTCAAGGGAACATGTGAGTGGATACATGTAGCAGGCAGCTGTTTATATGAGTCTGAAGCTCAGTGCAAAGATGTGAGTTGGAGACATCATTGCTTTTTAAAATTAGCTCACGCCTGTAATCCCAACACGTTGGGAGGCTGAGGCAGGTTGATGGTTTGAGCCTAGGCTGGTCTTGAACTCCTCATGGCAAGCTCGTCTCTACCAAAAATACAAAAATTAGCCAGGCATGGTGGCATGAGCCTGTAGTCTCAGCTACCCAGGAGGCTGAGGTAGGAAGATCACCTGAGCCTGGGAGGTTAAGGCTGCAGTGAGCCATGATTGGACCACTGCACTCCAGCCTGGATGATAGAGTGAGACCCTGTCTCAAATCAATAAATAATAAAATAAAATAAAATTAGCTTCACTGAGGTGTAATCCCCATAAAAATAATAAACCAATTTTAAATCTGCTGAGTACTGATAAATGCGTGCAGTCACGTAACCACCACAGGCATCGAGATAAAGAGTGTTCCCATCAGCTCCCAAAGGTCCCCTCCCGTCCCTTGGATACACTATTTGGAGAGCGGTCAGTAAAAGGTGGTCGTTCAAGCTCTGGGAGTGAAGGAGGCCTCATGGAGGGGATATGCAGAGTGAGAGCAATGAGGGAGAAACAAACCTACAGGAAGGGGCTAGCAAAAGAAGGAGAGGCCACAGGGCGTTCACAGAGGCAACCAGGAAGCCAGGAAGGAAGACACAGGCCCCATAAAAGTGGACTGGCCAACAGTGACAAGTACTTAGAGACAATAATAACTAAGATATACTATCGTTTTGTTTCTCTAAGTACAATGCATTGGTCAATTAGGCCAGAAGAGCCCTTGGAGTCAGTTGCAATAAAGTGACGAATGCTGAAGATCCTGTGCAATGGGTGAGGGAACTGAAGGAGAAGAGAAAGAAGACAGGAGTACCGAGAGGATGCTGTAGAAAAGATGGGGATTCAACTTCAGCTAGAGGAAAGTGCCATGGGATTGTGGAAAGAGAATCCTGAACCTGGAGTTAGGACCTGAACTCTTACCCCTTGCCTACCACTTACTGGCTGTGTGATCTTAGACAATCCTCTATTTACCTGGCCCTGTTTTCTTGTCTGTAAAATAAAGTAGCTGAGTCAGATGGTCTACACTGTTCCTTCTATTTTGATTCTGTGGCACCCTATGCACATCTCACGACATGGAGATCATGAGGATAATGGTAACGCTGGCAAGAGCAATTTCAAAGGACTGGGGGGGGACAGTGTGAATTGAAATGTGAGTAAATAGCTCCCCACGGAAACTTGACTACCAAGCACACTAGAAAAAGGAGGCAGAAGAATACATGTTTCCAAAATCTACTGTAGAACTTCAAAGTCATGAGACAACATTCTGAGGTCCAGATGGGGCAGCCCCTGAGTAGACAGTGCCCAGAAGAATCAACATTTATTCAACATATAGTAAATGTCAATAACTCTGCAAGGTGCTTCATGTGTGGAAATAGCTAAAGGGCCAGTGTTCTTCCTGTCCCCAGTTAATCTTACCATCTCTGGAATCATTTATCATAGGTTATGTGTAAATTTCTATCACACTCAACCTTTGAGGAGCAAAGAAAAATGAATAGGTTCTCCAAAATATTTTATTCAAAACAAAATCATCATTGCAAATTTAGATTAATAATCTGAGGATTCTGGCACAAAGAAAACATTTTTCACAAATTCAGAAAGCATTAGGCAGAAGAAATGGGATTCAAACTCAGATCTGTCTTCAATTTCAAATCTCTCTATTACATAACAGCTACCAACAATTATCCTTCTTTTAGTGTTGCATGCCTTGTCTTTCATCCATTTTTTGGATTGCAGGGTTTTATATAATACTTATCCTTCCCAGATTTATATTTAAGTTTAAATCCCTTTTAATTAGGTGTCCTAGTCTCAATTATATAATATTCTTTTTAGTCTTTGAAAGATGTACGTGAATGTTTACCAATATTCTCTGTGATTCTAAGTCACGGTCCAGAAAAATCTAACCTTGTTCTTGACCATACCTACGTATCCAGGTTTTATTATCTCCTGTGATTTTCTTTTCACTTCTGGAGTCTCAAGCCTCAGCAAGAAGAAGAGATGAAAATACCAACTATGTTGCTAAGTCCTTCAATTGCTACCTAGGGCATCTAAGTCAATAGACATACATGTCACATTTCTTTTTGTGATAAAATTTATTCCTATCTGATACACCTGTCCTTTGACAAAGACTTATATAATAACATTTCATTTTACCTAATCTGGAAAAAAATGCACAAACTCCTCAAAATGAGAACTTACAGAAATTTAACTTGGCTAACAAAGAATGTGAACAAATGAGTATTTATTTTGTATTTTTCTTGCTGACATATTATTTTTAGGCTTCTTTTTGTAAAACTTTGTGTATATTTAGATAATTTTCTATATTAGTCTAAATATTATTGATTTTATTTAGAGGTACATAAATTTATAACAATAGTATGAGTTAAAAATGGCGATAGTAACGATGATTAAAATGTTGAACAAATTAGTGAACTTTTGAGGCACAAAGAAATATTTGAAACTAAATCCTAATATCTCGTCAATTAAGCATATCACTCTAAGCTCTTATTAATCAGGTTTCATAGGGAGGTACTCGACTGCATAGTCATTTTTGACCCTTAGTCATTAGGTGCTTTAAAAATGCAATTGTAAAACTTAAACAAGTATTTTAAAAAATATTTGAAGTATTATCCTATGTAAGTGCAGGATAAAGATAGGCTTTCTAAATATCACTAAGATTTTAGGTGTCACTCGAGCCTTAATGATAAATTCTCCTCATCGAGTAACTCTAAGCAACTTAATGTGTAAATACTATTTATATGTCCTCATTCGTTTTTGAAATATTTCCTCTTAGATGGTATTACAATATATAGCAATTTATAAATATCAGAAAATACAAACCATGAACAGATAAGAAGATACAGGCATATGCCCTTTCATAAACAATCTACTAAGAAACAAGAGAGTCCAGCTATGCTTCATTTAAAACGCACAAGCAACACCAAAATCACACACACAGACACGCAGACTAATGTAGTCATTTAAAATCAACTTTACACACTTTGTAAATTAAACATGAATATCAATCTCTTGTAGGCATATGTTAAGCATTACAAAATAAAAACAAAGGAGAAGAATAATTTTCTGCCTTAATGTTTTAAGCATTCTCAGTCAAAAACATTTAAAAACATGAGACATTTTGGGGACAACTGAGGAAATTTAAATATGAACCTCTTACAGATGATATTATGGGATTACTTAATTTCCTCTTTTAATTTAGTGAATTGCTTTAGCTAATGATGTCATAATTGAACAAAAAAAAACCCTTATCTTTAGAAGATGTGATGATACCTGCAACTTTCTTTGATGTAGCTGAAGTTGATTTTAAAAAGGGGTGCAGAGAGAGAGAGAAAACGCAACAAAATATTCTTATCTGGAGGACCTGGGATACCCATACACAGGCACACATATGTGTTTGCTGTGTTGGTCCTTTAACTTTTCTATAGGTTTAAAAAATTCCAAAGTAAAAACTTGGAAAACCCTCATTTCATATGCTTTTAACTACTAATATTTGTTTCAAAAGAAACAATTTGATCCAACCCATGAGCTACGAGCCGTAATCAAAGCTATGTTCTTCCAGCTGTCCTCAGCAGTTTGAAAGGATTTCATGTATTTAAATGAGAGAAAAGTGCAGATTTACTTGGGGAGGGGAGAAGGGGGAAAGTGGCTTCAAAGTTTGGGAGTTTGCCTGCCACACAGATGCCACATTTTGTGAGGCCAGGCTCTGTCTCAGTCTTCTCAGCCCTCCCCTGCCAGCTGACTGATGGCTATCTGCAGGGAGCCACAGGGGGGCCTCCACCAGGGTGTGAGTGCAGAGACAAGATAAGGAAAATGCAGTAACCCCAAACTGAAGGGAGAAGGATCTCCCTGGGGTTTTCATTTGGATGGATCTCCAGATAGGGGCAGGTAGGGAAGTGGAAAGAGCTTTTAGAAACCAGGTGATAAAGCATAAAGAAATATTAAAATGAGCCATCCTCTGCTCAGCTTCTAAGAAATGATGACTTATGAAATGATTTCATTGTAAATGAACTTGTTTCTTGTACTCGTCACAGCAAAGAAAGCAGAAAACTACTCTGAAACTAAGGAGAAAAAAAACCACACACACATTAATTTTGAAACCCAAAGAGTAGGCCTCAAACTCAGGGATAGTGTCTTTAAACAGAATAATGGGCACGTGGTGCTTAATAAATGTAGGGGCTTTTTAAAAATCCTGTTGTGAGGAAGTATTTTCCTCACTACCCAGAAGACAAACTGAGTGTTGACAACATGGTATTAAAAAGCCATCCCTACCCAATTTGTTATCCCCAAATATATATATTCTTGTTAATTTACTCTAAGCCAACACGGTGGCTCATAGCATCTTACTTTTGTGTCATTATCTCTCTGCCATACACACAAGTCATAGCTGGGGATTTCAACTCACGGTGAAGCTATGCTGAGATTCCAGATCTCAGTAGTGTTGGCATGAGCGCTGGTCTCTTCAGTCATAGAGAAGACAATATCCTAGGGAGACTGGAATTAGTCCTATTTTGCACCATTCAAGCCAAAATGCTGCTTATCAAGAAGCAAGTAATTGCTAGCTAACGGCTATGGGGGAAAAAAAATCATTGCATTTCAATCTAAGCATCTTTTGGCCCATGACAATAAATAAAGCTGTGGAGAGTGTAAACATAAAGTAGGGACCGTTTCTTGAGGAGGTTAAATAGCAAACATTAAAAAAGGCGAGTTACCTCATCCGACTGGGAGGGACTGATTCTGGGCATTGGTGATACTTGGGGCGTTTTCAACTGTGTGCTGTTGCTGTCTGGCACGAGCTCTCGGTGGACGGTTTGGATGTGGTTCTGGAGTTCACTTTCAGACTCAAACTTAACATTGCAGCTAGAGCAGCGTGTCTTCAGTCCCCCCACCTTGCCTTTGCCCTCGATGGCACTCAGATTCTCATTCTGGCCCAAGCCTGGTCTATTTGTGCCGGGAGGGACGTTAATGCCTGGGCTGGCGCTCTTACTGAGATTCACGCAGCCGGCACACAGACCATATGGCAGGCCATTGATGTCAAGTTTCACCAGATCTTGCTTGGAACGGAATTCTTTGAGGCAAGATGCGCACTTGTACAGTTTTTGGACGTGCTGGCCACGCCCTGTGGTCTGAACTGCAGACCCATTCCCTGTCTTTTGCATGTGGAATGTCCCATGGATTTTGAGTTCCAAGGTGGAGGTCACTGTCTGCATGCACACCACGCAGCGAAAGCCCGTCAGGGAATTCCTCAAGTCAGGGTGCATTTGGCAATGCTCTAAAAACTCCTCTTCACTCTGGAGAGGCATCTTGCAAATCCGGCAGTTTCCAGTATCAAGACTCTTACTATGCGTGACTTTGTGTTCAGTAAGAGTTAAAAGGGAGGGAAACCGCTCTCCGCAAATAGGGCACATGTAGTGTTTGACAGGGCCTAGGTGGGTCTGCATATGTTCACGGAGGCCATTTTCGGAGAAGAAGGTTCGAGAGCACACGTTGCACTTGTAATTCCCTTTAATGAGCTCAGCTTTCTTTTTCACAATGGCACTTTCTCCAGGTCTGATGTTGTGGTCTCGGAGCTGGTGATTCTGCAGCAAAGTTTCCATAGTGTAGGCTGCCCCACAAATGTCGCAGCCGTACATAGGCTCAGAGGTGTCAACGTCTTCTTCGCTCCCATCGTGACTGTTGTGGGACTCCTGGCTGTTGGTCAGCAAAGTCTGCAGCTCCACTTCCTCTTTCTGCACTTGCTCGGAAGCTCCATTTGTTCCACAGTTGGGTGTCTTGGTTTCGAATACACAATGTTTTTCTCGCAAGTGCTTTTCTAACAAAATGATCGCATGGAAGGCTTTGCTACAGAACTTGCAGTTGTACTTCTTACTGTGAGTGGTGATGTGGCATTGCAGCTCCACCTCGGTGCCAAAGGACTCACCGCAGAAGATGCACTTATGCACTTTCCCTTGGTTTTCCAGGTGGTTGTGTTTCACATGGAGCTGCAAGTCAGTCTCATTGCGGAAGTCCCAGTTGCAAGATGTGCACCTATAGACTTTCTTTTCATTACTGTGCTTCACAGCCAAGTGGAGCTGAATGGAGACTTTTGAGTCAAAAACTTCCTGGCAGAGGGTACAGCGAAAGAAGACAAAGGTGTGCATGTCCAGCAGGTGTTTCTGAAGGTCATCCACTGATGTGAATTGCTTGTCGCAACTCTCACAGATGTAATACGTTGAGGTGATCATAAAGTGAATGGTAACATGCTTCAGCAAGGATTCTTGGTTGGGGAATTCCTTGTTGCACTGAGGACAGGTCAATTTTGGAAGCACAGTGTCGAGATGAGTTTTTAGGTGAGTCTGAAAGCTGTCTAGGGATGTGTACTTAGCACCACACTGATTACAGATATATTCTCCAGCTGGACGTGCAGGTGCACCTCCTACTGCCTGCATCATCTTAAGAGATGTCTGCTCTATGGCCACAGGAGATAGGGGGCTTAAGGCCCTGGATTTCTTCCCATTGTGGATATAATTCAGGGCCAAGGGAATGTTTTTATGATTCTCTTTGATATGCTTGTTCAGTTTAAGAACGCTGTTGAATATTGGAGAATTTGTACAATAGGAACAAGAATAGACTTCTACTACTGGTTCTTTGGGAGTCCCAAGCACTGGAGACCCAAATCGGGAGCCACTGAGGTCACAATGAACCTGTCTAATATGCTCTTCCAGGGAAGAGTCAGTGAGAAACCCCATATAGCAATGGGGACAAAAGAATGCATTACTATCTTTAGCTGCAGGGTTTGCAAATCCATGAGAACATCGGATGTGTTCCTGAAGAGTGTTGAGGTCGTTGACAACTTCGGAACAGAAGTTACACTGGTAGACAATGGCAGGCATGGCAGAAACAATCAGACCTGGGTCCTGAGCTTCATGCACTTGCTTAAGATGTTCATTTAGGTTATAGAGTGAGGGCAGGACCTCCAAGCAATACTGACAAATATGGGCCTGTTCTGGCTTATCTAAGTGCATAGTTTTCAGGTGAATCTGCAGAACTGCAAGACTTGAAAATAATTGTTTGTTGCAGTAAATACAGCTGTAGGTAACTTTTGCTTGTTTGCTCGAGGGACCAGTCATGTCAGGGGTTTGTTGAGCGGCCCTCTTCCTCCCTCGACTCTTTGGGATTGGCGGGGCAGCTTCCACCATGGTTGAACTGTCCACTGAGAGGTTGGAATCTGGAGTCGTACTGGACACGGAGGTGTAGCCCACTGTGACCAGGGAAGGGCTGTTGCTGTGATTGCACGACTCCGGTTGCTGGTGACTGTCCATGTGGCTGTACAGTTCCTCAACTGTGTGGAAACTCTCAGAACAAATGCTGCATGAGTTCTTCTTCTCCCCACTATGCACCTGCTCCATGTGGTTCATGAGGGAGGTCTCCTCTACGAAGAGCTCGTGGCAGTAGACACACTGGAGGGCCGCTCGGTCCTCGTTTGGGGAGCATTCAGGGTGGCACTCTGCAATGTGTTTTTGGAGGTCTTCTGGGAAGTCAAAGCCTTCCTCACACTGACTGCACTTCTGAGTGTCCTTCATCTTCCAGTCCTCCATCCTGGAACCGGACTGGGAGCCGTCCTTGTTCCTCTCGTGAACCTGCATGTGTCCGTGTAAGGAACTAGAGGACAGAAACCCACGGCGACAAATGGCACATTTATATGGCTTGTTGGACGTGTGAGTCTTTAAGTGGATCTTCAAGTGATCACTTCTGGAAAACGCAGCATCACATTCACTGCAGTGGTACTTCTTGTCCCCGGTGTGGAGTTTTATGTGGCGATCTCGGCTGCGCTTGTGTTTGAACAGCCTACTGCAGTAGGTGCATTTGAAAGGCAGTTTGTCGCTGTGACTCTGCTCATGGTGCTTTAGGTAGCTGAGGCGGCTAAACGACTTGTCACAGAATTGACATGGGTACGGAAGCCCAGGGCCACCTTCTTCCTCTCCAAAATCACAACCTTCTCCATGGCTAGGGGAAGTCTGATCCTTGCTAGAAGGTGAGGAAGCTGGCCAAGAGCAAGTCGGATCATCTTCAACATCCACTCCATCTGCAACAAGAAGCAATGACAAATTTCATCTGACATGTTGAGATTCAAGAGTGAGTTTACCGTACCATTTCAACCAGCACACAGAGTTGGGCCCTCTTGAATCTTCCAAGAAAAAAAAAATGAAAGAGAGAATATCTGAGTGAGACATTTTCAACTCTGAGCCCAAAGCAGTTATTCTGCATTTACTTTTTGTTGAGTTGTAAAATATAAGAGGATATTAAATAGTTCTATGTCTAAATTACCCTTTTATTACTTTTTATCATTCTTCCTTAGAAGCAAGGTATATATTACACATTGACAATTTTATTAAAATGCAGATTTTAATATATTTAATGTTTCTTTTGTATTCATTCTAAAATGATTTGCATATTATGTGAGCATCAGAAGAACCAAATGAAAAGAGGAAATATTACAGGAATGATTTAAAATTAATGCAGTCAACCCAGATGTCTAATATTTAATAAAAAATTCCCTCTGCATTTTGCTTGTTTTTATATAAAAAGGCAATTCTGAAGACCAAAATCTGTTACGGGGTTCTTATTGATACAGACCTTATTGCTTTCAGCAAAAAAATATTAAAAAGTAAGCACATGAAAGAAGACAGAAAACACAATAATAATTATGTCTTGTGTAATGAAAGACAACCAGGATTTCTTCAATAACTGAAATTCGAATTCCATAGGCCAGAAAATGGATTATTAAATGTTAGAAGGGTACTGCTGGATATTACATGTAGCTAGGATCAGCTAGGATCAAGAAAAAATGAGAGTTTCACAAGGGCCAGATTGTAATAGTGTATTTTGTTTGGAAAGTTCAAGAGGTGGCCCACCATATCTTCCTTTTGCAAAAGCTTCAGCAGCCTGAACTTCCTTTAGCTAAACAGGACCTGCACTTTGAGGTGAGCAGAGACAAAGCAACTTGTGAAAAACTGGAAACAGGAAAAGTGATAAATGATTATGGTAAATGCTGAAAGATTTATGAGTGACAAAAAGAAGACAAACAAGACTGAGAGCCAGATATAAACTTAGCAAGTTATCCATAAAGGAACGTTACCTTATATTAGGTGATTTTAAAAACTATGTTCTTAGCAAATGTGCACTGTTATTTCTGTTGCTTTCTTGATATCCAAGTGGAAAATAAGACCATCTCAAAACAGGTTGTGAAACCTCTTTTTTGCTTTTCATAACCTATTATTCAAGATCAGAAGAAATTTTAAAAGCTTTTCACTCTCCAAAGGAGCACGATTTTTCAAAAAAACACACAAGTAAAGACCATGGAGTGGAGCTGGTAGGGATAGTGTTTCAGTTAGAATAAGAGGCTCAATTAGAGCATTATTAGAATATTCTAATGTATTCAATTAGAGTATGTTCAAATAAGTTTTTAAATTCTTCAAAGCTGAAGTTCACTAGCAAGCTAAATGATTAACATAGAAGTAGAAACTGGTGAGCATTATGTAAATGAATTCCACGTCTGCTTTCTTTAAGGTAACAAGATTTTACTAGATTGTCAGCCTCTTCCTTATCCACAGGAAACAGATGAGGATCATTCCTTTCCTGCATCTAGAAACTGATGACAACACCATCTCACTATCAATGCCAGATGGCAACCCTCTCACTCTGAGAAAACAACCAAACACCATTCCTGGATCCCTGCCCACTGCAACAAAGCTTCACCATACAAGTTGAAAACCGCACGATTTTGCATCCTCATGTATATGACTCTATAACCCAACATGTTTCCAGCATAAGAAAGGGTCTGATGGATATGGATGTGATTTATACTTAAAGTGAATACACCAGGAACACATGCAGATAAACTCAACTCACCACTCAACATACAAAAAAAATTTCAACTAAAAGCAAAAAAACTCAATAATGATCTAGTTTTCCCCTTAAAAAAAGTGTTGTCACCTAAAGCTAACATGCCTGAAACAAATCAAGGTTTCAAATATTTACCCTAATTGAAAAAAAAAAGGCTATCTATTAAATGTGCTCAACATTCTAGGTAAAATCTACCACATTCCACATTTATCTTGTAGGCTTAAATCCTGCTATTTCATTTAAAAAATATTTTCAAACACATCTTCTCATTTATACATTTGGGGAAAACAGTGAATCAGAATTTGTAATGCATCTAGCCTAGAAGGATGTAACTACTGAGCCTGAAAATTGAGCAAGTGAATTTATTATTAAATTGCAGATTGTATCCAGGTATGATATATTCTTTACAAATACATAAAGAATTATAGAGCAATGGACCATTATAAAAATTATGCAATCCCTAACACCATGCTTAAATCAGGTTCTTGTCTGTGGACCATGCCTGCTATATCTGTTATATAACTGTTCTCTTAAGCTTGTAAATTTCAATGACATGTCAAGTGAGCTGAGGGTTAGGATCAAGGTTTTAACCAGGATTCAAGAGAGCAGAAACCTTTTCTTTCTTCTCTCCAGTCCCCATTACTTGTCTTTGTAAAGGAAATTACACAAAACCCCCTCTAGAAGCCATAAGGCGTGGGGACTGGGCAGAAGTAAATAGTTTGAGCAAGGAATGATACTTTTAGAAAAATAAATAAAGCTTCCCTGAAAGGCTGATTTCTGTTTTAAAATATAAAATGTAAAACTCTCATTTGCCAGTACTGTAAATGGATCGTATTCTCCCAAGAACACACAGGGACTCACTACTCCCAGCGGGTTGGTCCACGCTCTTCAGGTATCAGACTCCTCCAAGACTTTTGTGGTGATGGTCTCCCCACCAACATACTCTGAGGTCTACTTAAGTCTTTGAGAGTTATCCATCCCCATTAACTTAGGCTTTTTGGCAGCCACAGTGCAAACTATGCTTAAATGGTGAATATAGGTTTAAACGATGTCAATTTCTTTTTACATGTGGAAGAAACTGTAGAGGATTCTTTCAACTCAGGTTCCTGAATCAACTAACTTTTTTTCCCTTCGGCACTAAGTGCTACTTACAGGGACTGTCTTTCTGTGTGATGGCAAGTTTTCTGCATTTCAATGTGGAGTACTTAACATGTCCATGTTAAATTTTAATTTTTGAAACCAGTCACTTCACTTGAGCTGACTCTCCGAGAGCTCTAGCTCTTACTGCCGAAAAAGCTTTGCTAGAAACCAGCTCCGTGGCCTAAAAAATCTATTTAAAGATGCAAATGTGTGTGCATGGTTAGTGCAGATGTTTTTCTACAGCAACTGTACTTGCTGAGTTTCAC
This sequence comes from Nomascus leucogenys, assembly GCF_006542625.1. NCBI lineage: Eukaryota > Metazoa > Chordata > Mammalia > Primates > Hylobatidae > Nomascus > Nomascus leucogenys. Next base: position 54,596,342 of record NC_044384.1, on the reverse strand, counting down.
CATTTCCATAAAGCACATTAAAACAAGTGTGTGAACACTCCGAGATGAAAGTCTCCAACACTCCTGAGACTTTCAGTGGAAAGTAGAGCCGCCTGACTTTTCTCCAAGCAGACAGGAATGCCCATGATTCAGCAGCCTGAGTAAATAAAAGAGGTCCTTATTTCCTAATTTTGCTGGCTGGCCACACTGCAGCAGCCTCTGTGTTTCTGCCAAAGGGGATGCAGAACTGGAACTACACCCAGCCGCTGAAGGCCTGTCTTTGTTAGCCAGCCAGGCTTTCCGGACCATCTTCTGGCAGCAGAACGGCCATATCCTGCAAGGAAGACCTCCATCTCAGGCTCGGCGCTTCCCTAGTCTGCCTAAGAGGACGAAACAACAGATTTTGCTGGGTCTGTGTTGGAGGAGGACAGCTGGAAACTCAGTTAGCAGCAGAGTAACACCTGTTCAGGCATATTTATGGGGGAAAGTGCTCACTAACAGAAAAGTGAAGTCATACTAGAAGGAGTTATTCCACAGAAAAAAGGCACCAGAACACAGAGTACCTTTGTGACGTGAGCCATCAGCCCCTCGTGTGCCAACCTGGGGAGGAGGAAGCAGAGACTGGACGTGATTTGATCCCAGCTCCTCCTGATGGACAGACAAGCACGCAAATGAGGGTCTGAGAGTCTCAGTTTACGGCCTGCCATTGTGGAAGAGAAATGCTGAGGGTTCTGGCCACTCGCTGGTGTTCAAGACTAATCAAATTAGCCAGAAATTTAAAAATAAGATCAAAGAGAGAGGAAGAGAATATGTGCAGCAGGGCTAGACTAATGTTAATGCTTACTTTGTTTATGATTAAGCAGGTCTTAATTTGTGTAGGACATACACTTCCTGAGGACAGAGAGCAAGCCTTTCAGAAGGTTGATTCCAACACTAGGGGCAATCTGAAATTATTCAAGATAAACTAATGTAAGAAAGTAGATGAAAATACTTTCTCTGAAGTTATGGAAACTTCTGATAATGTTCTTCATAGGGCCTGGTCTGCAAGAAACTGGCTTAACAATATCCTTTTGCTCTCTGAGCTTGTTCATTGCAACAGCAGAGTACCCTCTTAACTGCCCATCGGGGACTCAGCATCATCTGTGCTTGTGCCACACAGCAAGATTTCCTTAACAGGGACAGGATTTACGTCAATGGTTACTTTTCAAGTGAGGAGAAGAAGCACAAATACTGATGGGTCTGATACTTGTGTAGGAACTAAAAGTCAAGAGTCTGGAGTTTTATTTCTAGCTTCATAACTGACTTAGAGAGTGACCTGGCCAAGTCATTTAATCTGCCCCTACGTAGGTATCTCACCTGCAATATGAAGATAATAATTCTTGCTACTTACCCTCTGGGGTGTTACAAAGATTAGTGAATGTTTCTAGGGCACCTTATCATGGCTGGAAGAAAAGCTGCATATGTAAACAAAAAGATTTATATGTGTTGCATGTATTTCTGTTTCCATGTGTAAGCTTCTATGAATATAGTATAAACATATTTTAATATTTTCTTTCCTTTAATGCAATCTCGGGAATATTAGTTTTAAGGACTGACCCAATGGCAATCTACAGTGCCTTAAGCGTTCACAGTTGTATACGCAGCTAGCAAGAAAATAAAAGATAAATAGCTGGTGATATCTAAATGTTAATAGACCATAAATCCGTGCTTACTATGTTCCAAGCATTAAATTATCAAACACGGGATATAATCTTGGGTCTTTACAGGCAGGTAACCTTGGCACAAGTGTTTTTCTATGGAATTCTGAAGCCAAGAATGTGGTTTATACCTCTCTTCTCCTTAAAACACAAGCAATACAATCATTGCATTATTAAGCATTATGGTAAGTTAATTCAGTAAATTTTTTTTTGAGGGTCAAACAATAGGGTAAGACTTGAGACCAACAAAATTTCAGGTTTCCTCCACTTGCCTTACATAATTCTTTACTTCTGCCAGCATGCTGTAGGAGCAGTTCTGAAATTTCTTACTAAATAGAATTCACAGTACTTTTTCAGTCATTAGCTACCTGAGACACTTTAACATAAGCTGAAACTCCTAGGGGAGATACACAGGTGTGCACAAATGCTAAGAGAAGTCAGGCTCTACTTAAAGAGGACAATATTTTGAAATGCATGTTTAATAGACACAGGTAACAAGGGTACTTGTCATGTTACTTCAGTGCCAATACAATAACAATTTTACACCATCATATTTAAAATCTTCTAACCAAATTACAAAATACATTTTTAAAGCAATGATTTAAATTGCTAAAAGATAAGGTCATGCTAAAAAAAAACTATTATGCATTATTACGCAATTGCTTCCCTTCATTCTCCATAGAAATGTCAACAGTTTTAGAAAAGCTGTACTTTAATAACTATCATGCTTCTTTTTTTAAAAAAAAAATCAACAGCTCCACATTAAATTCTCTCCTTTGTCATATAACCTATTTAACTACTTGAAAACGAATACCCTTTACTGGGTGTTCAAATGAGAAATGTGAACTTTAAAATTATTTATAATTCACAGATGCTTTTAAATTCTGTAATATTTCGAACTGTTCTAGAAGGACCAATTAAATGAATTAACAGGTTATGAGGAAGAAGGGTGGTCACCCATTAATAACAGCAGCTGTGTGGAGCGGGAATTGGTGGTGCACATTTTTTAACAGTCTTAAGATGAATTCCAGATATCAGCACTCAAGCTCAGAGGTTTTTTTTTTTTTTTTTTTTTTTTTTTTTTTTTTTGCCTTCAATACTCCCTAGTAAAAAAGAGGCTCGCTTTCCCCCAACAACACTTTAACACTTCAGATGAGCCAACAAAGAGATAAGGAGTTGTTATCACATCTCCATGGCTCTCCTTAGGTAATCCTGGGCTTTTCATCCATTCTTTCACCAGACACATTTCGATTGGGTGTGCAGGGAGAAGTACAAATGTTTTGCTTGCTGTTGCTTAAAGTTCATTTGAACAGACGGAGCTCAATGAATTCCATCTTCCGCAGCCAAATTAAACAGAAAACAGTGCATTCTTAAGCAGTTCACACTTAACTCCACCTCTCAAATCAGAGGAAAAAGCTGACGTGAAACCAGTTAAAGAACAGTCATCCTCTCTCGCACGGAAATCAAGACATTGTGTTTCTGAAGCCAGACAGAAGGAAAAGTGGTTTCCAATTATGTGGGGGGTGAGAATTGCTTTTCTTTTTCTATCTTTTGGCTCAGTTAAAAATATATATAACTAATGATAAGCACCCACCTCTTGGCGTTCAATAATTGGCAACTGTGTATTACACATCTGTTTACAGTGCTGTGACTGAGGGTGTTCTAAACCGTTTAACATGTTGATCTTTCCTTGAATAATGACAGACATCACCAGAGTGGATTTCCTGAGTCTGTATTCTTTTTATTCTCTACTATTTTGAGTTAGAAGGCATTTATTAGTTACTATGTACTCTTGTGTTTATCTATGACCTCATATCACAAAGAATTTAAAGCAGTTTTCCATTGCTTTAATTCATTGATTTAATCAACTTTTATTAAGCACCTACTATGTGTTCAGGTCTAATATTGGCTTGTGAACTTTAGAAACTACTTTTTTTTTGAAGTTTTGATTTCCTTGTCTATAATATCAGAAAAATTTCGGCCTGCCTCAACATATGAGGTATTATAAGACTCAAACATGACATTACATGAAGGAGTTTTCTGTACTGCTAAAATCTAAAAATGTATTACATTATTACTACTGCTATGAAAGCCAAAGTTACCTATAAGTGATAAGTGATAAATGATAACTCATAAATGTGAGAACAGCAGAATCAAAATTAACCATAATTTAGTTGTTGCAGTTTTCATATTGAGATTCTAAAAATGTTTAATGACTTAAAGGGCATTTCTGTTTATAAATAAAAATAAACAAAAATAAAGAACAACTATTTAACAATATTATTTAAATAACAATTGAAGACAATATTATCATTATTAAATTAATATGGATTAATTTATTAACAATATTATTATTCTTGTTAAATAACAGTATTAATAAATAAAAAAAAAACAAAAATATTCCAAAAAAACTCTTCTGAATGCTGCTCACAGATATCTTGAAAATCAATGTGCAGCAGTTCATTTGTTAATAGCTACACACATTGGCCAGTTGTGATTAATTCATGAGTGTTGTAAAGTCCACACAATGAAAGGGCCTGCATTCAAAGTCCAGGAGCCACATTCCATAGTGCCAGCACCACTCTATAAGTGACTATTTGGCTTATTTAGAAATTCCTTGAGGCCAATTCTATTTCACTTCAAAATCCTTTGCACTAGTGTGAAATATACATATTGAGCTTTGAAGGATGACCTACACTTTTTAAAAATACTCAGTAAATTTCTCAATGCTACCAAGTTAATCATTAGTGATTTTAAATTAACTTCTTCACTGGGGAAGCAGAAGGTAAAGGGGATTCTTCCACTGAGAAAACCAAGTTTGGAAATGGCTTCGTTAGGGAATGATGGATCTTAGAAACTTCATTTCACCATGTTAATGGTTTTGGAAGAACTGCCATAAACCACCAGAATTTTCAAAAAACGAAATCAAATTCTATTTCAAAGCAGCATCTGGTCTAACAGAATGTTTTGTCTTGTTAAACTAGACTTTACTGACTATTTTTCCAACATGTAGGCTTTGGTCCAAGGCCGGAAAACTTTCAGTCACCAGCAATTATAACAGTCCTGAAATGGTATTTATTGGAGCTGAATTTCACCTGTATTATATCCATGGCAGTAGTAACGCCAACATGAATTTTCGGCAGCCTGAAAAGGCCACACTGTATACTTCACTGCAGACAAGGCCACTGGAGAATACAAAAGTGTTGAAAGGCTAAAATTTAATTAATGAACAATTAGCACCCCCTGTGGGTTCATTGTGCAGTAAAGTGATAAATATGGTTTGCTAATGTAGAAAAAGCTGTTACAAAGATTAGGGGGGAACTACTACTACAATTATCCAAATGCCTTTGTATTACAACTGACCTCAGTACTAGTTCTTGATTTGGACATACATGTGTCTAACTAACAAATGATAGGAATTGCTAAGGTCTGTGGCAAATAATCATTTTGAATTTTGTTAAAGCACAGACTGACTCACACAGGTTGTCAGGCTGTTTTCATAGGGTGAAAAAGCCACTGAAATCGCTAGTGAGTATACCTAGCCAACCACCCGGCAGCTGCAACTCAAAGTAATATCTGTCGTCTGCTCCTCAGTTTCATGCATTTAATGAGGAAGTTATATGCTACAGTGGTATTAAGGAATTCACAGATGAGGGGCCAGGCGCGGTGGCTCACGCCTGTAATCCCAGCATTTTGGGAGGCTGAGGCAGGCAGCCTGCCTGGGCACAGGAGTTCGAGATCAGCCTGGACAACATGGTGAAACCCCGTCTCTACTAAAATACAAAAAATTAGCCGGGCGTGGCAGCATGCGTCTGTAGTACCAGCTACTCAAGAGGCTGAGGCAGGAGAATTGCTTGAACCCGGGAGGCAGAGGTTGCAGTGAGCCGAGATCATGCCACTGCACTCCAGCCTGGGTGACAGAGCGAGACTTCATCTCAAAAAAAAAATTTAAAAAGGCAACTCAGGGATGTTGGACTATCTTGAGACTTCATGCACAAGAAAGAGTCTACAGTAGGGCCAATCACTAATATGCCTTATACAATAGAATTTTTATAGTGTTTCAACAGAATTATTACCTTTCACGTTAACACTTATATGGTAAAACTGAAATGGAAAAATGAGATTAAATTCCAAGTAAGCAAAATGATATAAGACAATTCTTTATCTCAAATGAGATAATGTTTATAAAAGTACTGTATAAACTGGAAAGCCAAAGCTATTTAATTAAAATAATCTTTATTTAGGGTATGACAAAATATCTCTACACAGGTCATATGATATTAAGTACATGTATTTATAGAGTTTTTAAATTTATCTGATTCAGCAAAATATAAAAGAGGCATTCCGAAAATAAGGCTAATTATCAATTTGAGGACTTTCCAGTTACCCTTCTTGCCCTTTATGTTTTTTGTTTTTTTTGTTTTTTTTTTTTTTGAGACGGAGTCTCGCTCTGTCGCCCAGGCTGGAGTGCAGTGGCGCAATCTCGGCTCACTGCCAGCTCCGCCTCCCGGGGTCACGCCATTCTCCTGCCTCAGCCTCTCAGAGTAGCTGGGACTACAGGCGCCCGTTACCATGCCCGGCTAATTTTTTGTATTTTTTTTAGTAGAGACGAGGTTTCACCGTGGTCTCGATCTCCTGACCTCGTGATCCGCCCGCCTCGGCCTCTCAAAGTGCTGGGATTACAAGCGTGAGCCACCGCGCCCGGCCATGTTTTTTTTTTTTTTATACTTTAAGTTTTAGGGTACATGTGCACAACATGCAGGTTTGTTACATATGTATATATGTGCCATGTTGGTGTGCTGCATCCATTGACTCGTCATTGCCCTTTATGTTTTATTTCACTTTTGGTTTGATTTTTCTCTTCCGTAGAATCTCTACCTTAGAATGAATATGATGATAACATCCAAGCCAGTTCATTTCATTATTTTTTTCTTGGTAACAGCCCTGGTAATTTATTTATGGGAACCAGTACAGTTAAAATTGTGGCACACTGCATGTATACGCTTGCATGCTTTTACCCACAGTTGACTAAATGTTCAGAATAGACTAAGTGATTTATGCCAAAGTAGTTTTTCAAATATTTTAGAAAACTCTCATTACAAAAGTGCTAATCATAGTAATTTGTCACTTAATAGGACTAAATATCTGTACAATCATGTCTTAATGAAATATGTCTCCAAGGGAAGACTTTATGATGCTTTCTACTGATTAATATCTATAATCATATTTTTATTAAATTATATATGTGTCTATATATAAATAATATATATTATTGGAGATGATACATCTTGGCAAATATTCCAACACCTGTGACAAAATCAGCCCTCAAAAACCCCATGATACCTCCATGTACTAGCATCTTACTTTGCCTCCATCCAAGATACTTTAAAAATAACAAAATAATGTATAAGAAAAGAATCCAAGGCAGTGTGGCCACAGTAATGAGACACGTTGCTAATATTCAAAGATATAAAACCTACCAGCACGGTTTTAGAATCTTCACTGACTCAGTGCTGTCTGTACCAAAGGGCTGGTCTCTGAAATCTTTACAAAGCTTCCTCCCACATCTGAGCTCTGCTCTTTTCTCTTAAGATGACCTGTTGTTTGGCATGGATTGTGCATACCTCTGGGTCTGACTTTAGGGATCAAAGGAAAGAAAATGAGTGAATGTGATTGAAGCCTACACAGAGAAAAGAAAGTCAAGGCTGTCATTCCTAACTTTTCATGTATATATGAAACATAAGATTTAAGACCTGTGAGAAATGTGGGCCTTTAGGGGAAAAAAAGTGCTAATTTTACAGATGAACAAATAGGTCAACGAGGATGAGTAACATGTTATAATCTTGTACTAACAATAGTAGTTGACAGTGGCACTGAAACCCACACCCAAATCCCCAGTGCCGAGGCAAGCACCTTGGCTCTACATATTAGAAAACCCTCAAAGTCCATCCTTCCCAAACTCTCCTCCACTAAAACAACAACTCAAATGCTGAGTTTTTATGGGTAAATGAATAAAACTAAAATGGTGTTTAATATTGTTTTTCTTTTAAAAAAATTCATTGTTTTTCATATTACTAAACCAATTCATGCTAATTGATGTATGTATCCACACATATACAGAAGAAGACAAACACTGCCTAACAATCTACAAACCTATAACTCTCTGTTAACAAGTCATGACAGCCAATTTCTTAATTTGATTTCACTGCTGGCTATTGACTAGAAAAATCCTATATACACACATCTCCTTAACAGTGGATCTGTTTGCCTCTCTCCTGTTCTTCTATCCTCTGCTTTGAGCAGGGTGGTATGGTCGGATCAGGTACTGACAAAGCAAAGCAGAAGAAAAGGCACAGTCAAACTGGCACTGTGGCCAGCTTCACTTTCCTCTCACACCCTTGCCTGTAGGGACATATTCCCCGCCACTGATTCCAATGACGGATCCTTCTCACCTATCCCTTAAGCCACCCTTCTTCAATGATCATTCCAGCTATCCTGACTGTACACAACAAAACCAAAAGCTGACCCTCTACCACAGCCAGAAGACACAGGGCAGCATTTCTTAGTCTAATCCACCAATCACCAGCAGACCAACTGCTTGAACTGCCTGTTAAAAATGCAGACACCTGGACTCCACCCCATGCCTCCTGACTCTGAACTTCTGAGGATGGGGCCCAGAAATCCCCCTTGTTTAGCAAGTTTCCTGAGTCTTCACCTGCATTCCCAGGCTTGAGAATAACCTTAGAATTTTTTCTTTCCCCTGAATCACCTAAGTCCTTGCTTGAAGTTTGCTGTACTCGGCTGTGCCTTTCCTGTGTTTGCTCCTCTGTAATGGAACATCATTGATGGAGGGCTTTCTCGCCCTTATTCAAAGACTAGATTGAATCCCAGTTCTTCCAAGAAGTGGCTTTTACAGAAAGAAAATTAGATCACTATATTCTTTGCCCTCCTATCCTTTAACAGCCCCCCTCCCACTTTGCGTAGGACTCCATATTTCAAATCTTTTCAGTGAAATACTCAATTAGCTCCTGCAAGTAACTTCCTCCCTGTAAGAGTGTTGGCAGCAGCTTGTACATTTCCAGAAAAAGAGAGTGACCATTTTGAAGAGTGATACAGTTCCAAGTACATAAAGGCTGGTGTTACATGCTTAGGAAACATAGTTCTGAGTAGACAGCCGTGTTTCAAGTGTGTACATGAAAAAGTCTGTCTGCTAAACTTTTGTTGATGATTACTTTCAAGCTGCATTAGCTAGATGAGAAATATCAATACACTATCAAAGGCAGCTCACCTGCCAACCATTTCAACATAGAAAGAAGGTTGTCACAAAACTACAAAGCAAACGAATATCTGGAGTAAGAAGTGAGAAAAGAGGAAGGGAGCTTCCTATATTCAGCAATACTTTCTTTTTCCACTCAGGGAGGCGTTGCTAGAATTGCTGATTAAATGCCTCAAGTTTGGACCTCTCTAGAAATTCTTTGTTCTTTGAACAGGCTATCAGTCTCTTGCAACTTCTGGGGTTCAGAATGTAAGTGTGGTATGCCATACAGTAAATTAAGCCTTCTGCTGTCAGAGCTGGAAATAGGAGGGGGGAGGAGAAGGAGGGCTTGATCTCAAGTGATTTTTATTGGCTTCATTTACATCCTGTTTAAGGTCTTCTGAGTAGCTCAAGGTGTCTTATCTCTGGCTACCAGGGGGTATTTTGCAGTCAAAGCAGTTAACATACTTTCTCTCTCCCTCTCCTCCTGTCCCTTTCCCTCAAGCTTTCTTTTTTTTCAAGCCATCTTATCTTATCACACACATCTCTTCAGGCTGAGGAGAACCCATACTTATCAGAAGCAGTGCACTCTATTGTCGTCCGGGGCTGTTAAAGACAAATGATAGTTTAAGTCAAAAGAAAATCAGTTAACCTCTTCTGCACTCCGTTTTGAAATACTCTGGACTGCCTCACCTTTATTAGTGCTAAGTGGTATCAGAAGTGCCCCTCAAATTTCCATGCATATAGAACATCCCATCTCCCCCATCAGAGTAAGAAGACTAGGGACAAAGTTGCAGGTCACAGTTGGACACTGACATCACATAAGGCACTTCTGCCTTTATCAGACTCCTCCCCACTACTGATCCATGATCTCACAGGAAGTGGTAGCTTCGAACATCTATAAGGAAAAACAACAACAACAACAACAAAACCCAGAAACTAAAGGAGAGTAGGGGAAAGTGGGGAACAGTAGTCAAGAGACAAGGAACTTCTCCCCAGATATGCCTGAATGCTTACCCATGACACTGACATAAACACGAGAAGGCTGTTAGAAGCATATGCAGCACGCATCTTCTCTAATAGCAACACAGACACCATTATTCAAATCTATTAAATCATCACACAATCTGCTAGAAAGCCTGAGAGTTGAAGAGCTTGATCTTCTGTTACAAACTCAGCAATGATGGCCCTCGATTCCGAGTACACATTGGAATCGTCCAAAGAGCTTTTAAAATTACGTACTGGATCCATCCTCAGGCCAATTAAATCAGACTCTCTGAGAGTTAAGACCCATAGAGGGTACAGGCTGGGTTCACAACCACTACCCTAGATTAAAAACCCCATGGAAGCTGGTCTAAAAGACAGATTCCACAAAACAAATCTCTTTCTTATCCAGGCTCCCTTATCCCTCGACAGGCAGGCCAGCACTGGGGCGAGTTTTCTGCACTACTTTGTGTCATATGCAATGAACCAGATATATAAAAAAAAAAAAGTTAGAGCAAGCAATACTGAACACTCCAATCACTCACCATTATCACAGGTAAAAGTGCAATATGTGAACAGTTATTAGGCGTCTCATCTGTGTGTTTTATACTCCCTTTAAAAATTCCCATTCCTCTTCTCCTTCATACCCCAGCACCCCATGGGCTCCTTTATATTAGTGATAACCCCATACTTTCACCTGCAGTGAAGGCTCTCTTAATTGTGCATTATCTTAGTGTGTCAGCACAAAGGAGCAGGAACGGAATCCTCGTCCAAACGGTTTCACCTCCCTCTCCTGAGAGTGATGCCCTTGTCAAGGCATTAAAGACACGAAAACCTGCCACTTATCAGAATTGTATTTGAATCGAACCACTGTCCTTGAAAACTGTAGGCAGGAGATATTATCAAACCACAAACGCATTGCCAGCTCCAGTTCCATGGTGGCTGGAACAATCTAAAAAGATACTATCCAAACTTTGCCATGCATTCCTCATAATAGAATTACAGGGAACAATGCAAACATGCTCGCTGATTTTTTTAAAATGGTTAAGTACAAAGAAATGCGTGGGTCAGGTTGTTGATGAATACAAATGTAACAGTTCCAAGCCTTAGGACACCTTTGAATGTAAACTCACCAAGAAACCAAACCATAAAACTCTTCTAATTACTCCTACCTTCAATTCTTAACAAATGTAAGTCAAGGTTATTCAAACATCACATTTATCTTTGTTACAATGAGGGGGAAAATGTGCACATCTTTAGTGATCCTATGGACGGATTCAAAAACAATGCACATTCTAAAGAGCACTTAAAAACAAAATTGAAAGAAAAAACATTATTTATAAGTACTCAGGCCAATTTGTGTGCCTTCCACATCTGTTTGTCCTTCTCACTTTTTATACTTTTTTCTTATTCTATTCAAACCTACACTGCCTTAGAAAAAAAGAATTTATGCGTGCTTTTAACAAGTAAACAAGTGTACAAATTAATTCAGAGAGCAGTAATTTTGAAAATTTTCTATGTTTAATGTGCACTGCAGTTAAACTACTTTTTCTGTACAAATTAATTTACTGCATCAGTGATCGATGTTTATGTTTAGGCAATTTTATTTCTCAGTATGGTAAAATTAGACCTAATAGTTGCAACCTGTTATGTCCAATCTGTCACTGAAATTCAAATTGCCTTTTTCCTATTATTCAAGGAGCAATTTGGAGGAATTAAAGCCATCTAAAAATGGAAGACAAACAATTCTCTGTAAGGACTCAATAGCCTGTGTCATCAACCAAATCCACACCCCCGATCTCTTCTGAGCAGGTTCTTTCAACATGATTTTTCTGAGGTTCTCAAACTTTCACATTTGCCAAGCCACACAAGAGGAAATTTTAGGGTAAAACTAAAAATTTTACCCTACAAATTTTCAGCCTTCAAGAGACGTAATCGAAAAGTTCAAAGATCGTGGTGTTGACTTCCAAATACCAACTCTCACCTAAAAAGCTCCCAACTTTTATGGCACATATATTTGCTATATCCTTTTTTTTTTTTTGCTTGTTTTGCTTGATCTAGGAATATATTATTTTTTCTTGCACAATGAGTTTAATTTGTAATTTCTTTCTTACTGGGGAGAATTCAATTATTTAGATGCATAAGATTTAAATTTTGCAGTGATGAATGCTAAAATTGGGAAACAAGGCCTGTTTTTGAACATATTTGTTTTGCTTGTTTTTTCTCATTGTTTAGCTATCGAATGTAGTGGGTAATTCTTGTTCTATACTGTGAATACAAAGGACATACCAAAATGGAGAGAGTGGGAGAGGACAAACTGAAAAATTGGTGCAAAGCCATCACAGCCCCCTTAGCGGGGTTGGGGAATGTCAAAGCAGCTACAACTAAAATGGGACATAATCTGATGAGACTCCACTTCAAATATGCAATGCCATCATGTTACAATATGTTCTCACTAGATTTTGGGTTTCTTCAACAAAAGAACCCCAAATCAACTGTTGGTATAATCATCCCTTAGTATAAAAGAATTTCTGAAAATGTTTCTTTTGTAACACTCCCTGACTGCCATCTTCTATACCCAAGTCTGCCTTTCTCAATAGAGTCTGCACTGATTTTGAGGAGATCACCTGTAGATTTTGGAATGCTTCATCTGATTAGATAACCTCAATTTTTCCTTATGGTTAAGTTTCTACATTATTTGTGGAACTCTGAACATTTATATCAAACCAATCATCTTTTCTTCACAGTGGTCAATACTGGTTTGACTTTTTTTTTTTTCCTTGTCCTTTTGTTAGCTTAAAAAGCCAAATTAAATGGTATCATGCCTCAATTTACGTCTACTTAATATCACATATGGCCTCAGCTTACATGCTATACCAAAACAACTTCATTCCCTCAGGGTTAAAGAGACAACTCAAGAGGTAGCTCTTCCCAGCCACTGACACTTTGCCACAAAACTTTCTCTCTAGACAGAAGAGGGCACAATTAAAAGAGGAAATTACTTGTTCAGAACTGGATATCAAAGCTCAGAGTCACTCTGTATCAGCAGAAGATCTCGTGTCAAAATAACTGAAATAAACTGAAATGAGTATCCTTCTTCATTTCCTTTCTCACTCTTTCTTTTTTAACTGTTCCATGATCACTTTTTAAATTCTAAGACAAACTCTTTTCCTCAGAAGATTGCTTAGATCATCAAGCTGATTAATAATTTTACTTCAAGGCAGGACTGATTAATGTGGATTATTCAACTGATTAATACTGTTACTATATGGCACATCCAAGTGAGCACTAAGTGTCTTGTTTTCATAATTTTTTTTAAATTATTGAAATAAGTTCTAATTAATGTGACTTGGTCTTAAGTCTAGAGAACTTCACTGTAATGTAAAATTGAGGACTTGATGTTTTTTTGGGGGAGGAGTTTTCTCAATACCAAAATACTTAGAAAAAGCAAATGAAAACAGAGCATATTGATTCATACCATTTTTAAACTCAGCTCTGTGATGATATGAATCTATTGTTCAACTGCATAAATTCACTGGCTTCAGAACACCAAACTTACATGTGACACAGACAAATGAACCACCAACACCTTCACCTTCTCACTCTCCCCAAGCTGAGTCCTCGCCATAGTCCACTGAGAAACTCCAAGACTACCTTCCTTCCAATAGTGGTGAGCAAGGAAATCATAACCATCCTGCCCCACCAGATGCAGGTCCAGGGGACCCCACCATACACCGGCAGTTTTTACTCTGCCAGTGCAGAAGTTCTCCTGGTTTCAACTTTCCCAGAGACATTCTAACACACAAGCTGTGTATGCATGTGCATACACACACACACACACACACACACACACACTCACCCTCTATTCCACCCCACTTCCAAAGATCAGAGTTCCTTTAAGAGCCACTGTACTTATAGCTACTTCCCCCACAGCAGTCCTTGCTTTCAGGAAGCCTAAGACCTCACAGAGACTCTGACAGCCACAACTTCAGCTTCCCCAGTCTGCCACTCCTCCTGTTCTAGAGGAGCCAGGAAAGGTGCTACTCCCAGTGCTCAAGAAATGTAGGAAAAGGGACCCAGAGTCTCTGTTCTGGCAGTGAATCCTGGGGAAATGCAAGTCTAATTTCCTTAATGAAAACTCAGAATTCAAATTCTCATCTAAACAGTGCTTACAATTTGCTGTTGTTCCAGCAATCTCTAACACAAACCAGAGGTATCTTTATGTGAAATGCAAAAGGCAATCCCCTCTAAGAGGAGAAATTCCAAAAGGTACTCTCCTCAGAGATGACTTTTTTACGTGTCTCTTCTGCTGGTCATGACTGCAAGCACTGCTGTTAGGTTTCCGTCTCCTCACCCCATTGCTAGGGACCTTTGTGCAGTTCACAAACTGCATAGCTGCATTCTGTGGCCCTGTTCTACCAACCTTATATATTTAAATATATATATGGGCTAGCCTTAAGATGTAATTCCCACTTACTGCACTGCTCCATTGGAAAACGTGGTGAATTCCAAGAAACCAGCTTATTAAATGAACTTTTGGGAGATAATCTACTTATAAGCTGGGAACTGCCTGTATTTTAACTGGTGGTTTTGAAAATATAGGAAAACAAATGAATCAACTTTGCTATAGCAAATTTTCATTGATCTCATTTTTGCAAGGTTGTTTAGCACCAGCATTCCTGTTCTGAGGAAGAGTTTTAAAAATCCCATTAATTTTATTGTGGGTCATCAATGAATACTTTTTAGAATGCATAATTTTTTGGCTATACATCTTTGAATTCGTGCTTTTTATTAATAAACTATGTTTTAGGTCGGCTGTAGGTTCACAGCAAAATTGAGCAGAAAGTACAGGGATTTCCCATATAGCCATGCCTGGACACACGCATAGTATCCCCTATTATTGACATCCCCCACCAGAATGGTACATTTGTTACAACTGATGAACCTCCATTGACACATCATTGTCACCCAAACACTGATATGCTTTTTAGTCTAAGCTTCATGCGTTCACTTTGCAGCTAGGCGGATGACGCAAGACAGGGAAGAAGGTGGCTTATTTGAGACAAAACAGTCCCAATTGCTTTTGTAACTTGTATTCAAGTCTATTCATTTGCTATTTTACCCATTTGTTCATCAAATGGGCATTTTGCTAGGCACTGGGATCAAAGGTGTATGAAATGTGATTCTTCACCAATTCTTGGTTTTCTGTAAATATGTACAGAAGCATTTAAAATGTACATATTACATTTTTAAAAGGCTTGTGCTCTGCTGGGTGTGGTGGCTAACACCTGTAATCCCAGCACTTTGGGAGGCTGAGGCAAGATGATGGCTCGAGGGCTGGAGTTCAGGACTAGCCTGAGCAACACAGGGAGACCCAACTCTACAAAAAATTTAAAAATTAGCCAGATGTGATGGTACATGACTGTTGTCCCAGCTACTCAGAAGGCTGAGGCAAGAGGGTTGCTTAAGCCTAGGAGTTTGAGGTTACTGTGAGTGTCACTGCAGTCCAGCCTGGGTGACAGAGTGAGACCCTTCTCTTAAAAAAAGAAAGAAAACAGCTGAACGTGCTAACCAATTGCACCACAGGAACATCACACACAAGGGCCTGTTGTGGGGTGAGGGGATGGGGGAGGGATAGCATTAGGAGATATACCTAATGTAAATGACGAGTTAATGGGTGCAACACACCAACATGGCACATGTATACATATGTAACAAACCTGCACGTTGTGCACATGTACCCTAGAACTTAAAGTACAATAAATAAATAAATAAAGTAAAAAAGAAAGAAAAAAGTCTTATGTTCTTTATGGAAAAAAAGCTTTAAAATAGCTATAAATGAGTTTGTCGCTCAAAAGCTATTACATTTCATATTTTGTGAATATTCATAATGTAGAAGGTCCCTTTGTTTCAGTGCGTATAACACCATAATCAATTGTAGTGATAGATTAATTTTCTAAAATAGACAAGAATCACTCTCTTTTACAGATTTCTTTTTTGTTTGATCCTATTTTCTTTTTCCCCCCATCCAACTAATATGTTCACTATATTTTATATTGTTGTAGGCAAAGACTTATCAAAACCCCAAAATGTAGCTATTATTGTTAAGACTATTCAGTTACTGCTTTGGGCTCTTTTGCCTCATTCTTCTTTCCACCACCCTCCACCCTCTCTTAAAGTAACATTTTGCTTTCTGGTGAATTTTCCAGTGGGCTTGCTAACATTGCTAATATGTTACCTTAGAGCCAATTTAATGTGAGCATTGATTTCCTTTCCCCACCTAAGAGAGGATTCAGTTCAATTATTATTGATGTTTTCTCTCTTCCCTTTGTCGCCTCCCTTGCCCAAAATCTTGAGCATAGTCTTTACTTGGGCTGTGGTCACATGACCTTGTGTTTGCCAACCCACAGAAGGGGTTCCATAGTGCTTCTCATCCTGAGGACTCTCCTGCTTGACAACACCCATTCCCAGACTAATTATTTTTACCTAATATTCCACTGGAACAAAGATAATTTTGAAGCCCACTTAATGAACTAGTGAATACATTTTCAGGTGTGTTCCAGCTACCACCCCAGACCTGCTCTTCTGATGCATTCATCATTTCCATAATGATACTCCGATGACCCATATATGGATGAGACCCAGAAGAGGCACAGCAGATACAAAGTTGACCAAGACACAATACATGGCTACAATGAATAGTTCACTGACTAATGAATGGGAGAGGCACACATGTAAACATATGATTACAACACAAGGAAATCAGGAATGTAATAGACCTCTCTACAGAAATGTTGTGGGTGTTCTGTGGAAGAAGCACCAAAATAATCTTGTAGAACATATAATAGCCACCGAGGATGTGTTCTTTGAGTTGAACCTTAAAGAATAAGCAGGAGTTTTCCAGGCAGGAAAACAACAGCATGTACAAATGCAAACATTTGTGATCAGGGAATCAATGGTGTAAAATGACTACAAAGAGGAACTTGACCTTGGCTGCACATTAAAATTGCCTAGAAATCTTTCTAAAATATTGATGCTTCTACTCCACTCCTAGAAATTCTTATCACATTGGACTAGAGGTGAAGTTTAGATTAGTATTTTTTTGAAGTTTCTCAGGCAACACTACAGCCAGGTTCAAGTGCCACTGGACTAGAACACAGAATTTGTGAGAGGAAGTAGAGCCCGATCATGATGGCTTACGGCCCCACGTTTATTTGCAGGCAGCAGAGACAGAGCTGTTGAAGGATTTCAATCAGCAGAGATGGTTTTCACCAGAGCCCTTTGGAGTAGGAGGGACTGGATGAAGTCTAGAGGCAGGGAGTCCACTTATAAGGCTATGGCAATGGTCCAGTGAGAGGCAAAAAAACCTAAAGTGAAGGAGTAGCCCAGTGACGGAGTGAAGGAAATGCATTCATTTGTTTGGAAAAATAGATCCAAAAGACTCAGTGACTAATTATATATGATGAGGGAAGGACAAATGCCTGTAATGTCTCTTCCTCCCAAGTTCCCTGCCATTTGTCACACTATTATCGCTATATGGTTGGTTTACTGCAAATGTTTGCAAGAAGAGTATTAGGATAAAAATCAAAGTTTTGAATCCAAATGTCAGAAACAACAGGACTCAATACCAATGTTAACAGATTGCTTTTCTACTTAAAGTCAGCTATCTTGACACCACACACACACACACACACACACACGTCTGATAGGAAGGTTAAAAGAAGACTCTATTTTGGCTGGGTTAGAACGAAGTAGGCACCCTTATAAAAAAGGAGTTTGACATGTATGTCCCACAGACTCTAGGTCAGCAACAACACCTCTGAATCTGAAATACAACGTTATATACACCAACGGAGCTTTACCCGGGAAGAACATCTGCAAAAATGACAACAGAATATTGAAGCAAGAATGATTCTACATGCTAACCTGCCTTTCGGCCTGCCTCTCCTGGAAAAGACTTGGCAACACTGAATGTATATTATGATGTTATCATTTATGTAGTGGCGGTTTTAAAATGTAAACTTCTTCATCATGACATTTAGGCAAAGATAACCTTATGGTTTTCTAAATAACATGAGTTAGCATATTAATTTGAAAAGCTATATTGATATTTACAACAATCCTCTTATCCTGCGTACTTTTCTAGCTTTATTTAAAGAACTTTATCTTTATCTAGATAAAGAACCTTTACACACCTTTCCCACTTACTTCATTAATTAGTCATTAATAACAGTGTAAATACGTAAGACCTTGCAGGCATTGGCATATGCACACAAATTTCCTTCTGTCAGACAGGGATACAACCACAAGTGTGCACTTATTTAAAAACTCAAGTACTGAGCACTATTATAATCACCGAACACTGGGAACCTACTAAATGCTAAACTAATCTATTTTAACAGAGGCTAACAAACTACAGCTTATAGGCCAAATGCTCTTGCTTTTGTAAATAAAGTTTTACTGGAACACAGCCATTCTTATTCATTCACATATACAATATGAGTTGTTCAATGCAGCAGAGTTGACTGGTTGTGACAGAAACCATACGGCTCACAGAACCTCAAATATTTACTATGCTGACTTCCATAATAAAAGTTTGACAATCCTTGAATTATAGCATTGTCTTATATATTAACAACCCTCTCTCACATAGCAAGAATAAATATTGATGGCACCATACTTCTTTACTTTCTTTTTTTTTTTTTGATACAGAGTCTTGCTCTGTCACCCAGGCTGGAGTGCAGTGGCGCGATCTCGGTTCACTGCAAGCTCCGCCTTCCGGGTTCACACCATTCTCCTGCCTCAGCTTCCAGAGTAGCTGGGACTACAGGCGCCCGCCACCACGCCCGGCTAATTTTTTTTGTATTTTTAGTAGAGACAGGGTTTCACCGTGTTAGCCAGGATGGTCTCCATCTCCTGACCTCGTGATCCACCCTCCTCAGCCTCCCTAAGTGCTGGAATTACAGGCATGAGCCACCGCGCCGGGCCTTTACTTTCTTTTTTTTTTTTTTTTAAGACAGTCTTGTTCTGTCACCCAGGTTGGAGGGCAGTGGCACGATCTTGGCTCACTGCAGCCTCTGCCTCCTGGGTTCAAGTGATTCTCGTGCCTCAGCCTCCCAAGTAACTGGGATTACAGGCTCATGCCACCATGCACAGCTAATTTTTGTGCCTTTAGTAGAGATGGGGTTTTGCCATGTTGGCCAGGCTGATCTCGAACTCCTGACATCAAGTGATCTGCCCACCTCAGCCTCCCGAAGTGCTGGGATTACAGGCCTGAGCCACCATTCCTGGTCTTCTTTACTTTCTATCTCTGTTGTCTTTGCTAAAATAAAAGAATTGTACTCTGCCTAAAATTTACTAAAATATTACACTTGCAGGGGACAGAGGCTGAAAGCTGATAATCATATTCTGAAATAACCGATATTTTAACATTACATAAATTTAACTCTGCTAACGACTGTGAAATAATTTTTCTTTTATTTTGTCTTGAGACCAAGTCTTGCTCTGTCGCCCCGGCTGGAGTGCTGTGGCGCAATCTCGGCTAACTGCAAGCTCCGCCTCCCAGGTTCAGGCCATTCACCAGCCTCAGCATCTGGAGTAGCTGGGACTACAGGCACCCGCCATCACGCCCGGCTAATTTTTTTGTATTTTTAGTAGGGATGGGGTTTCATCGTATTAGCCAGGACGGTCTCGATCTCCTGACCTTGTGATCCGCCAATGAAAATGTAAAATCATTTTTCATTTGTCCATTGCCCTTCAAGTTACATAATCTCACACTCTTTCCTATTAAGCAAGGCTGTTTTTAGAATCTGTTTTATATTACTTAGCTGTCTGGGACTGGGTGGCCGAAAAGAGCCATCCCTCAGCTTTCAGCAATTATCCAATACCAGATACAAAAATTATCATCAGCAACTTGTTTGCCAAATTTACTGTGGAATAGATCTGAAGTAAGCTGTTTTTCCTTAGTTTTGGTCCTTCTTCTTTAAAACTGTCATGTTTTAAATTGGTCAGAATTTGTGCCTTTTACTCCCATAAGAATGATTGCAATATGCATGAATTTCTGCCTTCAGCAAGACTGTAACAATCTTTCACCTATTGGCCTTAGAGATTAATGTCTGTATGGGTGCCAGATTCTTCAGAAACTAGCTGCCAAATGTGTTATCTTCCAAATAGTGAACTCCGATGTTATTATTCCCTTTTGAAAAATGCCCCAGAATTTAGGAAGCCATCCTGTTGATATGTGAATTATACACATTTTACAGGCTTTGGCTTCGATTTCCCTTAAACACAATAATTTCCATGGTCTTTTCCAATAGATCATTTAGCCATCTTGAAATTTAAAATGTCTTCTGTAAAAATCATGTCTCTCCATTTGGTTAAAAAATGATTGTGAGGGTAAGAGATTCTTAAGTGAAAAGTTAAGAAAAATGTATTCAAAGTGAAAATATATCCCACGAGATGTTAGATTTTAGATTTGCAAGTATCCATATATATGTTTGACATCATGTAAACGAAACACTCAAATAACTGAGGTTTGTCTTTCTTCCACTTGGGTTTTCTAAAATAAAATGACAAATATTATTTCCCATGTAAGTCTTTAAAAGGACCTACCTGTTCTCAAAACTACAGATCTTAATTCTCTACTGCAGTTTTGCAGGGGGAAAATGCCGATTTGCTATATACTATCAAGATATCAGGAATAACAATGCTTGGTGGTCAAAATGAAACAGCATTCGACAGAACTGGCTTTTCTTTTTCCCTTCTCATTTCTATTTGCCAAACTGCCTGCTCTGCTTTTTATGTAAAACTGCAGATGTCTTCTTATTAATCAAGATTCTAATACATTCCAGATGAATAAACAACTTTGGTACTACAGCACGTACCATTCTCCTTAAACCCAGGATTTATTAGAATTGCCCATTCCAAGATCTCGTAACTTTAAAAAGATGGTTTATTGTTCCTATTTCTACAGCAGGGGCCTAATAAATGCACTAAAACTATGACTTTGTCCCTTTGCAATACAATATTCAAAGAGATTTCCAGCCCTACAGTGTAACGTTATCCAAATCCTTTGAAACCCTAAGTAGTTTGCTCAAACTCAATCATCCATATACAGAAATCATAGACAATCAATACAAATGCAATATGTTAGTGATGACATTAGAGAAACAATGTCCCAGAACCCTCTGCAGTATGCGCCACTACATTCAGCATCCACTATACAGGCCAATGTGGCAGCCGCAACGTAAAGCTATAATTAAAAAGCACTCTTTGGTGAACAGCTAAATATTTTGATTTTGAACCTTTCCTTATACAAGGAATAATTCAGGGAAAATTATCTACACACATGGTATTGATTAACTCAGGGCTGTGATTTCTCTGATTTCATACTGGTGATAGTTCAATGGGAGTTTACCATGTAATTTACCCAATCAAAATATGTTCAAGTACCGATATTTAAAAATTAAATTCTGCTCCACAACCATTATTTTATGTATTTCTACTTGTACCGTTTTCAAGCTAAAGGAAAATAGGTCTTTCTCTATGTAATCAAAAAGAAACAGGACAGGGAAGTAATAATAAGGTGTAAAAGCACATATTATAGCAATGTATGTGGCTAATAGCTTTTGTATAGCATTAGCACCCCTCTTACTGCTCCCAGTTTACTAATGTTCTTACTAATACTGGACTCCTAAGGGGGGTTCTATAAATAAGACATTTATATAGAAAACTAGGAAAATATGAAAGGTTATAATATTAACATACCAAACTCATTTTTAATTAAAGAAATAAAAAAGCCCAGTCTTTAGGGGGTTTGGGAAAATAAGGTAGTCAAATGAGACCAATTAACTTCATTAGCTTCTGCAAATACCTAGTTTTCTAACACGTTCCTATTTTTCCATCTGCTCCACAGTTAAATGTGTCTACAAATTAACATTTTATTTATGATTCAGGTTCTGATTCATAAACACTATGCACATATTCTACAAAAATCTAATACTTCATGGAAAAATACAGAGGACTACATTGTAACTTATTTACCAATTTTTTTTTTTCTTGAACAAAGCAATTCAGATCATAACATACCATAGGCTAGGAAATCAGCTACACACTTTCTAGTTCCTTCTGTTTTTAACACAAGGTATTTTCCCTGGATATATCTGAAGAAGTTAAAATTGCTGCCTTTTCTATGTCCTACTTTTTTATTCTCATCTCATAGTAAATGGCAAATAAGTTTCTTATTCAGTATCTTACAAAGTTCTCCCCACTCTGGCCTGACATTCACAGTAACTTCAAACCCCACAGCGCATCCATAATGTGCTAGAAATGCTTTATATCTGAGTTTTAAATGCTGTGCAAGTGCCTGTGCTTTCTACTGGCTTATATAGGAGAGCAAAGCTTTCAAAATATGTTGCAAGGATAAACAAAAATCAGCGTAGTTAAAGGGTGTATGCTAATTCCATTTTAAGTACTTATAAAAACCTTATCCATAAGACAAACCAACTTCCTTCACGCAACTGAGAACACAGGCACTTTTACAAATGGACTCACGAGTTATTTAATTTCACTTTAACTTCTGTAAGTAACTCTTTATCCCTTGCTGACATGCCATTTTATTATTTTATTATTTACAGCAGTACTTGTTCATAAATCAAATCCATACACCTCTTAAGATAACAGCAAAACACAAAAAAGCAGAAAAGAATTTTCCTTCTGAATCCAATAATTCCAAGAATATGTGTTTCTACAAATTATACTGTTGGTCCCTGGCACAGGCCCTTTCTGACTGGGCACCAGACCCCTAACCCCTGAAGTATAAATCACTACTGTATTTCCATTTCTTTGCACTGCCACATTCCTGGGACATTACTATCTTGAAGGGAAGCCTGTCACATTCAGGAAAATTTAGGGGAAACAATTGGAGTTTAAAAGAATTAGACTCATTATATTTTTGTGACTTATACTAACTACTTTTACCTTCTATGTAGCAAAATTGAATATATTTATTCTATTTGATCTCCTTCAAAAAAGTTGGGGTGCTCAAAGTGGTGTATATATTTGGGATTTAAAATTTTTTGAATAAAAAGACTCCATATTTCATGAGGAAAAGACATGGTTCCATTTAGATTTTGTGCTTCAAAAAATGTATTTGCTGATATACAATGGAGCTGTCATAAGTCAAAGTTAAATGAGAGGCAGCATTTGGATAATAAAAAATACGGTTAATAAGAAATGATCAGCATGTAATTTGCTCAGGTCCTCTGGAGAAATACAGATATAAATTGGAAATCAGTATTAAGGGCACTGTACAACACAGTATTGGTTTGAACTATACCTCCAAAGGGTTCAATAGCAGATGTTGGGGGGGAACTATTTGCAAGCACCTTACACTTCTCTTGGATAATTTTTACACATGATATGAACTCAAATACTTGCCCAACTCTTCAGTTACTCTGACTATGCAGTAGTCTTACTTGGCATGAACAAGGTCTGATGCTGTCACAGAGAAAAGTACAATTTTACAGCTGGAAGCAGCATCAGAAACCAACTTGTCCAGCACGTTGTTATTCAGCTCAGAGAAATTAAGTTCTTTGCCTAAAGTCCTAAAATAGTAATGAAGTCTTTTCATTTTGGGTTCTAGGCTCTATATCAACTTCACCAGCAGATATGGATACTGGGGAATAATTGTGGGACAGTAAAGGCTGGCTGCACCATGCAATAAAAATCAATGAAGCAAGGTAAATGCATACAAAAGATGTATTCACTGGTATATACTTATTTTGTCTTAAAGGTAGAAGCATGTACACTATCTAAATGAACATATTTCAGTCCCATTTTGATAGGGCCAAACTACATCAACCAGGTAGAAAAATGTTCCCTAGCAATAAAATAACAACATGTCCATCAGCTACTACCCAGGACAGCTGTCTATAATTTTCATTTTAAATCAAATTCTCACCTATCTATAGCCTAATATCTTTTAAAATCGATTAAGTTTCTTCTTTGCAGATGCTGGTTGATTTGTGGTTGTGGCTGATTTACAAAGTCCTTCTCCCTGGTAATCTACCAGATCAAGGTACCTTCTATAAACCCAACTTGAATGAATATGGAGTAATACAGGATGTGAGTTCCTGAGATCTCCTAGACATAAAAGAAGGAAGCAAGATAAGAACAGGGAATGGGCCTGTTACCCATGGGAATAGCCCACTGTAAAAATGGACTTGTCTTCTCTGAATCTTATTTGATACCCACTGTTTTCCGCTGAGGTTTATGTAGCTTGTTTGATTACAGATCTTTGTCCCTAGATTTCTTCTCCACCCCACCTTTCTTTTCATATGCAGACCCTTGGACTTCTATAATGGAATGGTGCCACCCCTAAGAAAGAGTCTGAAAAATGAACTAGCACAGTGAAAACCCCCAGCAATGTTATGCAAATTTATCATGAGTTAAGCTACAAGTACAAATTTGCTACATTGTGGAAAGGCTATAAAATAGCAATTTGTCTTGCTGTATATGCAATTTTAATGTATTCCAAAGCATGTGTATTGTCTATTTCTATTACCCAGATCATTCAAACTTTTAAGTGCAAAGTAAATATAAAGCATTGCCTTTTTAATAATATGCAGTTGTGGCATATGCTTTTCTTGTTTTCCACCTCCAGTGTGGTCCAGAAACACATAATTGCTGCTTTTACTCATGTTATCTGATCATTACACAAAACATGAACCTGTTTGAGATTACTTTATATTTTTACAAGTATTATTGTTAACAGCTACTTTCACTATTCTGGAAACAACTGAGAATTTTAGTAGGTAGTGGGTTATATTTCTTAATACTTTACATACAAAGTAAAAAGGAAGGTGGAAAGTTTAACTTTTTTCCTTCAAATTTGTATAAAACTGCAACCACCTTTCATAAAATTACCAACATAATCACTACATAAGAATGCATAAAGTGCTCTTGGGTTCTCGTTGTTCAGATATGTAGTAACTGAATGTATTTTTCTATATATTCTTTCCCTGCTATTTTATTTCTGATATAAAAGAAGTAAATATTTTAATCTATACAAGTCACTTACATTCAATATTATAACACATTTGCTTCACTGATTTATCAATTTGCTCAATCAACAAACACCTTCTGAGTACCTACCATGATGAGTACCTACTGTGATGGAGGCTAAGAAGATACGAAGATGAAAATGACCCAGTCATTGATCTCAAGTCTCATAACATAGTATCAGCTCACAATTTTGGGAGAGTTAAGCATATGACCCAGCAATGCCACTTCTGGACATATACCCAAAAGAAACGAAAGCACAGTCTCAGAGACAGTATGTGCACGTCCATGTTCACTGCAGCATAATTCACAACAACCAAGAGGTAGAAGCAACCTCCCATCATGAATGATGATGAATGAATGGATAAATAAAACGCGGTATATGCACACATCAGATGAATGGATAAATAAAATGTGGTATATATATATATAATGGGATATTATTTATCATTAAAGAGGAAGGGAATATTGTCACATGATGCAACACAGATGAACCTTGCAGGCATTAAGCTAAGTGGAAAGTGCCAATATGAATAGACAAATACCATATGATTCCACTTATATGAGGTACCTAGAGTAGTCAAATTCATAGAGACAAAACACAGAATGGTATTTGCCAGGGGCTAGGGAGAGACGGGGATGCGGAATTGTTTAATGAGTATAGAGTTTCAGTTTTGCAAGATGAAAAGAGTTCTGGAGATTGGCTGCACAAATGATGTGAATGTACGTAACACTTAAAATGATTCGGATATGTAAAATTTTATGTTATGTATACTTTACCACAATTAATTTTTTTAAGTTAGCAGTTATAAAACATATGCAAATATGATGCAAACAAAAGCAAAAATGCCTTAAAAGAAGACAGTGATGATTCCAAGGAGAGAGAGGTTATGTCAGGTTGGAGTATGCAGTTGCCTTCAAAATGGAGCATTTCAGATGGGTTTGTGACAGAAGTAGAGTTTCTGACTCTACCCTCAAGACTTTAAGGCTTGAAAAGAGGCCCCCTACAGGAGCGAAGTTGGGGGAAGGGATCCCAGAGGCCAGATAATTCTGAAGAGGCTCTTAGTCTGCAGTCCTTTGTGAGGAAATGGGACAATCTAAGGAAGAAAGACAAGAACAGAGCTAGGAAGGAGAACAGTGTTGGGTCAGAAATACAAGTGTGTGTGCAGCTGAAGGAAAAAAAAAAACTGAGTTCACTATGGCAGAACAAGGTGTAGAGCATCTCACAGAAGGACAGGTGGTTAAATGGTCCAGATTTATTGAGCATGCCATTGGACTGAGTTCTGAAGAAGGCCATGGCAAAAAATACTTCAATAAAGGCACCACAGATGTAGTTGAAAGAAAGGAACATTCTGGGTGAAGTCAAAAGCACAAGGAAAGGCAGAGATGAGAAAAGTCTAGCAGGAAATGAGGCTAGATGGGGAGACTACAGTAGATCATTGGGGTAGCAAGGCAGGATGGGACTCCCTGGGTAAATATACTGTACTCATAGTTTTAAGAACACTTCCATTGCTTTGAGGAAAATGGAATTGACCATCAACTTAAGTAACATCTAAGTTCCCTCATTTAACTCACAAATTATAATGATTAAAAAGATCTATTTTAGAAAGGAGCACTGAGTTCATACCCATTTCAATCTGTTTTTTTCAATTTACTTGTCATGATGGGCTATTAAGTTTAATGTAAATATCAAGCTAGGAGTGAGTTTTAGTAGTGAGACCCCTGGACAACCAGGAAAAGAAGCCTGGGCTCAAACAACACATTGCTTCAACTTCTTATGTGACCTTAAATACATAACTTCCTGTCTGAACCTTCGTTTCCTTTCTTGGTAAGTTCAAAAGGGACTAGATTTCTACACTGTTTCTTATCCATGCAGTTCTAATATTCTGTGACTGTCTCAAGGTGGAGGGTAAACTGCCTGAGAGTCAGAAATCCATTCGTAAGGGATATTCCCTGTTCTTCTCTGCCTGCCAGCGGCTACATGGAGCACCTAAAGGCAATAGGAAAACAGAAAATAATTGCCTCCTGTACTTGCAGGTCATGGAACTTCCTCTTCACTTTCCAGCTTATCAGAGATGCTTGTTGAGTATCAAATGCATATTTTCAAATTCCTTGTATCTCAGCCTTTCTGACTGGAAGAGATATAAAGGAAGAGTTGTGGCTTTCAAGTCTTGGGAAGAGGCCCATATCCCATGATAACGGGTGAAGCTCAACAACGTTCTCATGTCTCTTCAATTTAGTTTTCTTTTTTCTCCTTCGATATTTTGTATAAAGTCCCAGAAGACCATATTCACAGACACACATGCACATGTGTGCACAAATACACATACAGACATACACGCACACTTCATATTTAAAAAATAAAATTTCTTTTGGTTTATCTGCCATTTGAAGTTATACATGTAGTATTCCCTTGTGTATGTATAGGCTATAGATTAAATATAGACAGTTTTACACTACATTATTGATAACAAGAGGCACTCTCATAATTGATAAGAATAATAATATTAAAAGGTAAACACCACTTCCTGTTCATTACCTTCGTTTTCAGAAAAAAAGTCACTTGCTTTGTTTCACATTTAGTAGCTGTTATTGATGATAAGGTTTAGATAATACCACTGGAGAATTGCTTTTATTCCAGCAAGACAGCATTCTTAGAATATGCCCATAGACTATTACAAAATGTACAGCTTGCCTAACATGAATCACAGTGATAGGATTAGGCCCAAAGGGAGCTATGACAACTCTCTACAAGTAACTGAAAGGTGCAAATGGCAGGGAGGGAAAAGAATTATTTAAAGAGGTCCGAGGTGTATGTGAAGAGGGATTAAATTAAGCAAAGGAAAATTCAGGTTTTATATAAAGAAAAAATTCCTAATGGCAATATGTTAAAAGAATAGCTTCCCAAGAAATGTGTCAGAAGCTGAGATGCTGGAGGGAATTTTAACTGTAACTGAAACAATACTGGAAATAGACCATAAGGACAGAAGCCCATGCCGGTGAGAGATGAGCTTGTTGACCCACCAGCTTTCCTATCTTCTTTTCTATCACACTATGGATCTTTCTGAAGAAAATAAGAGATTAAAGACAGAACTAGCCTATCAAAAATGACACTGGAGATACGTGACCTCTCTATTTATGAAAGAAGATCACTTATATGGGTTTCCTATGGGCTGCCTCTCCATCTACCACAACAGGGTAAGTGAAAATGTTCTCCAAACAGAGAGTATCATTTAGGTATAAAATATTATAATAAAAATAATAGCTATCATCTATTGAGTAATGACAATGTGCCAGGCACCCTGCTACGTGCTTGATATATGTCATGTCATTTACACTTCACAAAAACCTGTGAGCTTTCACAGATAAGAGAACCAAGACCTAATACGTGCCTAAGAACACAGAGTCCATAAGTAGTGGAAGATTTGAACCCATGTAGTTAAGAGGTCAGTGCCTGAGCTCTCAATTCCTGAGCTACTTTCAACAACATGGCAGCTAAGAAAGTTCACACCAAAAAGAGAAAGCTAGTTTTTTGGTTTTTTTTTTTAATCTTTTTACCCAGCGTAGGTACCAGGAGGGATCTCTGAAAGGCAGGTTACTCCTCGCCAGGAGAAGGATCAAATCTTGAGCTTATTTTAAATTGGCCCATTCTAGGTACAGTCTTGGCCAAGTCTGGATTTGTAATTTAGCAGAAAAGAAACTTTTGAAGCAGCCCTTTGATTCAATTCTTGTGACCCTTGTGAAATAAACCTTCTTAAGACTGAGTTATGGTATCAATTTGCTTCAATCCAACAAATATGTACACTGTGATGCACTCAAGGGGCTAATATCTAGCTGGGGATCAGATTAGTTCATCTCCAAAGTAGTTGGAGGGGGCACCACAGGCATAAACTTTCAGGAGCAGAGGTAAGAAGAGAGCTGAAGGGAGTAGAGAGGAAAACAAAAACAGCAACAAGAGGGTGGAGTCGGGGTCCAGGTGAACTAGAATTGCAAGACGATCATTCCTTCCACTTGTTGTGCAATAAAGATCTGTTGAGTGCCTACCATGTGCCAAGCACGGGGAACACAGCCGTCAATGGTATTTCAGACTTTATGGAGCTTACAGGATAGTCAGAAGACAGACATCACCCAATAACAGTTCACAGAGAATGTGGCCATGGGCACACCTAGACTGGGGCTCAGTGAAGGCCTCCCAGAGGGAACACCCCTTAAACTAAAAGGAAGAAGAGGCAAAGAGGAGATTGACTCCAGACAGAAAGCACAAAGCACAGCATGAGGACAGGCCAAGGAAGGAAAAGTGCTTGGACAGTTCAAGGAATAGACAGCAGAGCAAACAAGGGGGAGGTTGGGGAGGAGAAAGCTACAAGATTCTGCACAGGCAAATTATGTAGGGAGTGTAAGGTGCATAAAGGACTCTGAAGTTCATTCAAAGAGCTTTGGGAAACACTGAGAGCTTTTGAGCATGAACTGATTTGGTTCCAAGACAACATAATAGTAAATGCCAAGGTCTTCTGATTCAGACACATCCTGGGTTCAAAACCCACTTCTGTCACTTATTCACTATGTGCCCCTATGTCTCATACAAAAAAAAAAAAATGCTAAAACAAAACAAAGCAAACAAAAAATAAATAAATAAAACAATGCCTACGTCTCCTAAAGTTGGCCAGAAGGATTAAGTAAGCTAAGATTGGTAGTTTAGTGCATTTCTGGAAATGTGGTCAGCATGAAAAAGAACAGGTAGCAACATAAAATGGGGATATAAAGTATGGGTGGGGTGGTGGGTCAGAGCATGGGATGTGGAGGAAGAAAACCTTAAGCAAGTTACTTAACCCTTTCTTCAGAACCTCAGCATCTTCATCTGGAAAACATGTTTCAACTTCATGGATTTCTTTTAAAAATTCAATGGAAAAAATATATGTATTATATCTAGCATATAGTAAGTATTGAGTAAATTATTATTACTATTGCTAGTAATAGTAACAATATATGGTATTATTCACAAAACTTTATACTTTTTGGCATGTTACTCCAAAAAAGCAGTGGATTTCCTACTATTATAATTACTCATGTGTCTTATCTATTCTTATTGAACTCTGTGGTGCTCAGAATATTTTCTCAGCATTATGTTATCTCTTCACTCTTCAAAATCCCCAGGAGAGTCATAGGTACAAATGAAAATACTGATGCACGTGGAAAGTAAAACCGCATAAGGAACACAAGAAGGAAAATATAGGTCACCAGAGTTCAACTAAAACGTAACTGTTACTTTATAAATAATAGATACCTTTCTTAAAATTAAGGTACAATTTCAACAGAGTAAAATACGAAAACCTGGAAACCTTTTCTTCAGGGTACTTCATAAAGCAAGCTCCTTCTCTGCTTTTGCCTGTCACTTTCCAGGCTTCCAGAGTGTCACTGGAGTGCTACAGTGAGGTGGTTAAAGTATGAACCGGAGGGTCTGAGAGGAAATTTGCATCTCTGGGAATTCATGTCCAGAGTCCTCCTCAGTTTGGCCAACATCAGCTGCATCAGAGCACCTCCAGTTACTAACAAAACAGAGACTCTGGGGGCAAGTGAGTTAATACATTTTAGACCTAACTAAACACCTGACCTGTTTGATTATCAGGAGCTAGGGGATGAGCTTTAAAACTCAGTGCTCGAACTTGATTCTGAACTCATCTTCCTTCTTGTTCCTAGAGTACCCCATACCCTCTGCAGTCAATGAGACGGATTCCCTGCTCAATTTTATAATTTTATGCTGTTTGCCATTCTTGTCACATAGTATGCTTGGCACATTAAAGGGGCCTAAGAAGGGTTTGTCTACTCGGTGAATGAGTCCATCTTCCCAATTTCTCTATCACAACATATATCTTACTTTCCTATACTTATGAACAGTTAGGAAGAAAAACAAAAAGCCAAAATAATTTATTTGATTTCCTCCTCCTCTCCCTCCTTCACTTTCTATCCCCTTTTTCCTTCTCTCTCCCTTCTCTCCTCTATTTTTTCTCTGTGTATATGCTTTTTTTTTTTTTTTTGATTTTTAAAAGCCACTCAATGAAGAGATTGAGCAGAGGCTGTCCAGTCTCAGAAACGGTGGTTTCCCCTGACCAGATGGAACTCTATTAAGCTTGTCTCCATGGAATGTGCTTAAAGGAAAGCGGCTCTGCTGAAAGTCCTATATATTTAAACAATGCCCAGAGTTGCTGAGTCTAACCATAACTTATTACCCACCCCCTGCTATGCGGAAGGACTCAGGCATTTTACCTCATCAGCGTTAAAGAAAAGGAGCCAGGAGTTTTTAAACAAACACAGCAACAGACCAAACATCCTAAAACTCTTAAGTTTTTACTAGGGTTATAAAATCCTTAGTTAAGTAAACCAATAATTAAGAGATAGTAGCACAATGGACAATAGCTTTTGCCTTATAAAGGACAGACAGTACAAGAAGTCCCTATACAGTACAAGGAAACAATCACTTATGTCCCTTTATCACTTATGTCTTATGTCATCTTTCTTTACCCCCATACCATCGGAGTCTTCCGTGGCCCTCCCAAAAGACCTGCTCTGAAAAAAATATTAGAAAATTAAAGAGAACTGGTGAGTTCAAAAATGGGATGATTTCCTTTTTGAAAACAGGAACAATTTTAAGGCAGATACTTTTCCCTGGGGTTTTACATTCACATGGTATAGTACTCTTTTACAGAAATGCCTGCACTCCAAAATATCTTTCCTCACAGTACTTGAATGATTTTTTTCCATTTTGTTACACTACTTGAAGATAACACATTAGTTTTTGAAGTAGACCTTTTGTTTAGAAAGTACAAAAACATCTGGGAAGATTAACTATGTTGGTTATTCACATCTCAGCATGAATTTGCTCTAAGTAGGAATTCATTTTGAGATTCTATAAACATTTACTGATCACCTACTATGATCAGAGAAAAACATAATCTCTGCCCTCATGAAACTCATGGGTAAGAAAAGCAATAAACAAACTATCAAAATAATAAAGTGGTAAGTTTTTTGATATGGCAAATAAATACAAGGAGAAATAAGACCACAGTGTCAATACCTGGCTGAAAGAGACAGGAGGGCTGCCTGGGGTGGTGAGTAAAGAATAAGAAGGAATCATCTACAGCTGTTATGTAGGGGATGTTTTAAAGGATATCCCAGGGACAGTCTGGGATGGTTTGAGCACCTGATATGCCAACAGACCTTTAGAGAGAATTAGGAGGTAGACAGGGGCTGAGGAATAGAGTGAAAATACTGCCAAGAAACAGCTTTGTCCATTGCAAACTTTCTCTGAATGTCAACTTAGATACTACTGGTGAGTAACTGTGAAGCAGGACAGAGCAGAGAGTACTAGAAATGGCCAGTGAAATATCTCCTTTTCTGTTTTGTAATTATTGGCTTGGATAATTCTCAATAAACCACTAGTAGTTTGGCACTTTTTCAGATTACAAGAATATATTCTCACAAATTTCAAATCTCTTAATCAAAACCAAGGTCAGAATGAGTCTCATTTAGCCCCAGGACAAAAGTTTATTAAAGCATCCAGAATTAGAAGGTAACTTTGATATTTAAATTTAGCTCCCAGTGCCTGGCATGTGGGAGACACTAATTTCATCCATCCTTCAAACCAATGATTCTGACCATGATCAAGATACAATATCACAGTTACTCTGATTGATGAAAAAAAAGTTTTTTGTTTTTTTTGAGACAGAGTTTCACTCTTGTCACCCAGGCTGGAGTGCAGTTGCATGATCTTGGCTCACTGCAACCTCCGCCTCCCGGGTTCAAGTGATTCTCCTGCCTCAGCCTCCCAATTAGCTGGGATTACAGGTGCTTGCCACCACACCCAGCTAATTTTTGTATTTTTAGTAGAGACGGAGCTTCACCATGTAGGTCAACAACTTTGTTTGTTTGTTTGTTTTTGGAACAGAGTCTCGCTCTGTCACCCAGGCTGGAGTGCAATGACATAATCTTGGCTCACTGCAACTTCTGCCTTCCGGGTTCAAGCCATTCTCCTGTGTCGGCCTCCTGAATAGCTGGGACTACAGGTGCACACTGCCACGCCCGGTTCATTTTTTGTATTTTTTAGTAGAGATGGGGTTTCACCGTGTTAACTAGGGTGGTCTCGAACTCCTGAGCTCGGGTGATCCGCCCACCTCAGCCTCCCAAAGTACTAGGATTAGAGGCATAAGCCACAGTGCCTGGCCTAGGTCAATAACTTTCTTAACCTATATATAAGAATGATTAAATAGGTTAGTAGCTTTTTCATTAGAATACCACACTTATACCTGTGATACTGTAACTATCTGAAATTTAACAGTGCTAAATTTTGTCATGTAACAAAATCTTTTTATATCCAAAGTATTTTACTTGTTCCAGATAGATACCATAAAAAGGTGTGGTACCCCATTATTGTGATGAATTGAAATCAGGTACCTGGTTCAAGTAGTTACCAACTTTCTAAACTCTTTGGACTGCAACTACTCTTGTATCTCAGGAAACTATTATCCTGATTTGTAGAGCTATGAGGATTAAATGAGGGGATTAGGATATTAATTCCTGGTATTTTTACTCTGCCATTTTGTTCCAGCATTTTGAGTCTTAGAATATTGAATATAAGCACTTTACACAGAATTTTGTCAGTACAGATATATTTTTGTCATTAAATTTCTGGAATATACTCAACTGAGTTGATTAAATTCCTTCATCAATTTCTTATACAGCACTATTAACTACACTATTTTTTCCCATTTTAATTCTTGTTTCACTGAAATTATTTTCACTGGGAACAGCTCGTTTTTATTAAAATTATATGACGATAATTTGATTCATTTATCAATTTTGTCCATATTAAACATATTATGAGTTTTCTAAGATCAATATTTCTACCAAGTTCAATTTTTGTGATTCAAATTTTGAAGAATTACATTTTGTCAAGATCTCATTCCTCTGTCAATTTTATTCAAAACCAAATTTTATGGAGTTTAATTTACATCTTCATGACGTTTATTTTTATGTTCATTATTTCTTTCAGTAATTTTCATTGTTAATTAAACAAAAGCCCGAAATTCTATTTATTTATTAGCTAAATCAAGAAACTCTGATTAGATATTTTGTAAGAGGGAAGAAAACAGGGTGAAACAGAGGGAAGAAACAGAAAAAGCTTCAGGAAGGAGGAGAGGAAAATGTGGATACCATGAAAAGGAAAAGAATATAGAGAGAGAAACACCAAGTATGGCAGGAAGGAGAAAAGGAAGGAAAAAGTCTGCAGGAAAATAACAGCATATTCCTCCGGATGAAAATAATGGAAACCAATTATCACCAGGGGAAAATAAACAGCTTCATTAAACAACAAAGCATAACTATTATTATTAGGTTTTAATAGGTTCCCTTCTAAAACTGTGTTGGTAAGTCAACTGTTATTCATGACATACATTTTTTAAAATATTAAACAAAAATCTAAGTTTCAGGTGACTTAACAGCACCATCCTCTGTTCTGAACACTCACAAGTTGCCACCTAACTGATGTTACTTAACTCCGGTGTTCAAAATACTTGTTCAGGTGTTGACTGTTGGGAACAACAAATGTGAGACAAAAAGCAGAGGCCAAAGTAGAAGAGGAAGAAAGGATAATTAGATCTTTACCTCTCCCATTCTTGGACTCAGGACTGGCTCTTGGTAGAATTACAATAAATGAAGTTATTATAAACATTCCTGCTTTCTTTCCTGAACTTAATTACTGTTACCCAGTTTCTCTCTCCCCCTGATATCAGAACCCTCTTAGTGTCCTAAGATCTCCCTCTAAGAGACTCTAGGAGACATTTATTCAGACACCTGAGGAGCGCTCTACATATCCACCCTCCTCATTCATTCTCACGTCCTGTTCCCTCAATATGACTGTTCTCCAGCACTGAAAGGAAAACAATCTGCTAGTACAACAACTATGGAGAACAGTTTAGAGGTTCCTCAAGAAACTAAAAATAGAGCTACCATATCCCATTGCGGGATACATGCCCAAAAGAAAGGAATCAGTAAATCAAAGAGATAAGTGTATTCATGCTTGTTGCAGCACTGTTGACAATAGCTAAGACTTGGAAGCAACCTAAGCGCCTATCAACAGATGAATGGGAAAAGAATATGTGGTATGTATACACAATGGAGTACTATTCAGACATAAAAAAAGAATAAGATCCTGTCATTTGCAACAACATGGATGGAACTGGAGATCATATGTTAAGTGAAACAAGCCAGGCACAGAAAGACAAACATCGCATCTTCTCACTTACTGGTAGAAGCTAAAAATCAAAACAATTGAACTCATGAGTACAGAGAGTAGGAGGATGGTTACCAAGGGCTGGGAAAAGTAGTAGGAGTCTGGGGAAAAGGTGAGGATGGTTAATAGGTACAAAAAATAGAAAGAATGAATGAATAAGACTTAGTATTTGATAGCATAACAGGGTGACTATAGTCAATAAAAACTTAACTGTGTATTTTAAACTAACTTATAAAGAGTATAATTGGATTGTTTGCAACTCATTGAATAAATGCTTGAGGGGATGGATGCCCCATTCTTCATGATGTGCTTATTTCACATTTCATGTCTGTATCAAAGCATCTCATGTACCCCTACTATGTACCCACAAAAGTTCAAAATTAAAAAACAATTTTATTAGAAAAGAAAGCAATCTGATTAAATCAGTTTTCCACTGACTTGTGAATGACTGATAACAATTTAGCCTTCCAAAAGGTACTTTAAAAATACTATAAATCGGATTTGCTGGCAAGACGGCTGAATAGGAACAGCTCCCGTCGGCAGCTCCCAGTGAGATCGATGCAGAAAGCGGGTGATTTCTGCATTTCCAACTGAGGTACCCAGTTCATCTCATTGGGACTGCTTGGACAGTGGGTGCAGCCGACAGAGGGCAAGCTGATGCAGGGTGGGGTGTCGCCTCACTGGGAAGTGCAAGGGGTCGGGGGATTTCCCTCCCCTAGCCAAGGGAAGCTGTGAGGGACTGTGCCACGAAGAATGGTGCACTCCGGCCCAGATACTGCACTTTTCCCACGGTCTTCACAACCCACAGACCAGGAGATTCCCTCCTGGGGGTGCCTATGCCACCAGGGCCCTGGGTTTCAAGCACAAAACTGGGCAACCATTTGGGCAGAAACCAAGCTAGCTGCAGGAGGTTTTTTTTGTTTTTTTGTTGTTGTTGTTTTTTCATATCCCAGTGACATCTGGAACACCAGCTAGACAGTACCATTCACTCCCCTGGAAAGTGGGCTGAAGCGAGGGAGCCAAGTGGTCTGGCTCAGCGCGTCCCATCCCCACAGAGCCCAGCAAGCTAAGATCCACTGGCTTGAAATTCTCGCTGCCAGCACTGCAGTCAAAGGTTGACCTGCGATGCTCGAGCTTGGTCAGGGGAGAGGCGTCCACCATTGCTGAGGCTTGAGTAGGCGGTTTTACCCTCACAGTGTAAACAAAGCTGCCAGGAAGTTCGAACTGGATGGAGCCCACCACAGCTCAGCAAGTCCTCTGCGGCCAGACTGCCTCTCTAGATTCCTCCTCTCTGGGCAGGGCATCTCTGAAAAAAAGTCAGCAGCCCCAGTCAGGGACTTATAGATAAAACCCCCATCTCCCTGGGAGAGAGCACCTGGGGGAAGGGGCAGCTGTGGATGCAGCTTTAGCAGACTTAAACCTCCCTGCCTGATGGCTCAGAAGGGAGCAGTGGATCACCCAGCACAGCATTCGAGCTCTGATAAGGGTCAGACTGCCTCCTCAAGGGGGTCCCTGACCCCTGTGTATCCTGAGAGATACCTCCCAGTAGTGGTGGACAGACACCTCATACAGGACAGTTCTGATTGGCATCTGGTGGGTGACCCTCTGGGACGAAGCTTCCAGAGGAAGAAGCAGGAAGCAATCTTTGCTGTTCTGCAGCCTCTGCTGGTGATATCCAGGCAAACAGGGTCTGGAGTGGACCTATAGCAAACACCAGAAGACCTGCAGCAAAGAGGCCTGACTGTTAGAAGGAAAACTAACAAACAGAAAAGAATAGCATCAATATCAACAAATAGGATGTCCACTCAGAGACCCCATCCGAAGGTCACCAACATCAAAGACCAAAGGTGGATAAATCCATGAAAATGGGGAGAAACCATGCAAAAAGCCTGAAAATTCCAAAAACCAGAATGTCTCTTCTCCTACAAAGGATCACAACTCCTCGCCAGCAAGGGAACAAAACTGGATAGAGAATGAGTTTGACAAATTGACAGAAGTAGGCTTCAGAAGGTGGGTAATAACAAACTCCTACGAGCTAAAGGAGCATGTTCTAACCCAATGCAAGGAAGGTAAGAACACTGAAAAAAAGTTAGATGAATTGCTAACCAGAATAACCAGTTTTGAGAAGGACATAAATGAACTGATGGAGCTTGAAAACACAGCACGAGAACTTCCTGCAGCATACACAAGTATCAATAGCCAACTTGATTAAGCAGAGGAAAGGATATCAGAGATTGAAGATCAACTTAATGAAATAAAGCAAGAAGACAAGACTAGAGTAAAAAAGAATGAAAATAAACGAACAAAGCCTCCAAGAAAT
Organism: Nomascus leucogenys; assembly: GCF_006542625.1. Lineage (NCBI taxonomy): Eukaryota > Metazoa > Chordata > Mammalia > Primates > Hylobatidae > Nomascus > Nomascus leucogenys. Next base: position 54,558,762 of record NC_044384.1, on the reverse strand, counting down.
ATGGGACTATGTGAAAAAACCAAATTTATGTTTGATTGCTGTACCTGAAAGCGATGGGGACAATAGAACCGAGGTAGAAAACACACTTCAGGATATTAATCAGGAGAACTTACCCAACCTAGCAAGACAGGCCAACATTCAAATTCAGGAAATACAGAGTACACTACAAAGATACTCCTCAAAAAGAGCAACCCCAAGACACATAATCGTCGGATTCACCAAGGTTGAAATGAAGGAAAAAATGTTAAGGGCAGCCAGAGAGAAAGGTGGGGTTACCCACAAAGGGAAGCCCATCAGACTAACAGCGGATCTCTTACCTCATAAGCCAGAAGACAGTGGGGGCCAATATTCAACATTCTTAAAAGAATTTACAATCCAGAATTTCATATCCAGCCAAACTAAGCTTCTTAAGCGAAGGAGAAATAAAATCCTTTACAAACCAGCAAATGCTGAGAGATTATGTCACCACCAGGCCTGCCTTACAAAAACTCCTGAAGGAAGCACTAAACATGGAAAGAAACAACCAGTATCAGCCACTGCAAAAACATACCAAACTGTAAAGACCATCAACACTATGAAGAAATTGCATCAATTAAGGGGCAAAATAACCAGCTAGCATCATAATGACAGGATCAAATTCATGCATAATAATATTAACCTTAAATATAAACAGGATAAATGCCCCAATTAAAAGACACAGACTAGCAAATTGGATAAAGAGTCAAGACCCATTGGTGTGCTGTATCCAGGAGACTCATCTCACATGCAAAGACATACATAGGCTGAAAATAAAGGGATGGAGGAATATTTACCAAGCAAATGGAAAGCAAAAAAAAAAAAAAAAAAAAGCAGGGGTTGCAATCCTAGTGTCTGATAAACAGACTTTAAACCAGCAAAGATCAAAAGAGACAAAGAAGGGCATTACATAATCATAAAGGAATCAATGCAACAAGAAGAGCTAATTATCCGAAATAAATATGCACCCAATACAGGAGCACCCAGATTCATAAAGCTAGTTCTTAGAGACCTACAAAGAGACTCAGACTCCCACACAATAATAGTGGGAGACTTTATTGACCCCACTGTCAATATTAGATCAATGAGACAGAAAATTAACAAAGATATTCAGGTCTTGAACTCAGCTCTAGACCAAGTGGACCTAACAGACATCTACAGAACTCTCCACATCAAATCAACAGAAGATACATTCTTCTTAGCACCCACATCACACTTATTCTAAAATTGACCACATAATTGGAAGTAAAACACTCCTCAGCAAATGCAAAAAAAAATGGAAGTCATAAGAAACAGTCTCTCAGACCACAGTGCAATCAAATTGGAACCCAGAATTAAGAAATTCACTCAAAACCACACAACTACATGAAAACTGAACAACCTGCTCCTGAATGACTGTTGGGTACATAAAGAAATGAAGGCAGAAATAAAGATGTTCTTTCAAACCAATGAGAACAAAGACACAATGTACCAGAATCTCTGGGACACATTTAAAGCAGTGTGTAGAGAGAAATTTATACCACTAAATGCCCACAACACAAAGCAGGAAAGAACTAAAATTGACACCCTAATATCACAATTAAAAGATGTAGAGAAGCAAGAGCAAACACATTCAAAAGCTAGCAGAAGACAAGAAATAACTAAGATCAAAGCAGAACTGAAGCAGATGGAGACACAAAAAGCCCTTCAAAAAATCAATGAATCCAGGAGCTGGTTTTTGAAAAGATCAACAAAAAAGATAGATCACTACCCAGACTAATCAAAAAGAAAAGAGAGAAGAATCAAATCAACATGATAAAAAATGATGATGGGGATATCACCACTGTTCCCAGAAAAAAAAAAAGCTCTCATCAAAGAATACTATAAACATCTCTATGCAAATAAACTAGAAAATCTAGAAGAAATGGATAAATTCCTGGACACAAACTAAAGGCTAAACCAGGAAGAAGTTGAATCCCTGAATAGACCAATAACAAGTTCTGAAACTGATGCAGTAATTAATAGCCTACCAACCAAAAAAAGTCTAGGACCAGATGGATTCACAACCGAATCATACCAGAGGTACAAAGAGGAGCTGGTACTATTCCTTCTGAAACTACTCCAAACAATAGAAAAAGACAGAATTCTTCCTAACTCATTTTATGAGGCCAGCATCATCCTGATACCAAAACCTGGTAGAGACACAACAAAAAAAGAAAATTTCAGGCCAATATCCCTGATGAACATCGATGCAAAAAATCCTCAATAAAATACTGGCAAACTGAATCCAGCAGCACATCAAAAAGCTTATTCATCACGATCAAGTCGGCTTCATCCCTGGGATGCAAGGCTGATTCAACATATGCAAGTCAGTAAACATAATCCATCACATAAACAGAACCAATGACAAAAACCACATGATTATCTCAATAGATGCAGAAAAGGCCTTCGACAAAATTCAACAGCCCTTCATGTTAAAAACTCTTAATAAACTAGGTATTGATGGAACGTATCTCAAAATAATAAGAGCTATTTATGACAAACCCAGAGCTAATATCATACTGAATGGGCAAAAACTGGAAGCATTCCCTTTGAAAACCAAGGATGCCCTCTCTCACCACTCCTATTCAGCACAGTATTGGAAGTTCTGGCCAGGGCAATCAGGCAAGAGAAAGAAATAAAGGGTATTCAAATAGTAAGAGAGGAAGTCAAATTATCTCTGTTTGCATATCACATGACTGTATATTTAGAAAACCCCATTGTCTCAGCCCAAAATCTCCTTAGGCTGATAAGCAACTTCAGCAAAGTCTCAGGATACAAAATCAACGTGCAAAAATCACAAGCATTCCTATACACCAATAACAGACAGAGAGCCAAATCATGAGTGAACTCTCATTCACAATTGCTACAAAGAGAATAAAATACATAGGAATACAACTTACAAGGGATGTGAAGGACCTCCTCAAGAACTACAAACCACTGCTCAAGGAAATAAGAGAGGACACAAACAAATGGAAGAACATTCCATGCTCATGGTAGGAAGAAGCAATATCATGAAAATGGCCATACTGCCCAAAGTAATTTATAGATTCAATGCTATCCTCATCAAGCTACCATTGACTTTCTTCACAGAATTGGAAAAAACTACTTAAAATTTCATATGGAACCAAAAAAGAGCCTGCATAGCCATGACAATGCTAAGCAAAAAGAACAAAGCTGGAGGCATCACACTACCTGACTTCAAACTATACTACAAGGCTGCAGTAACCAAAGCAGCATGGTACTGGTACCAAAACAATATATAGACCAATGGAACAGAACAGAGGCCTCAGAAATAACACCACACATCTACAACCATCTCATCTTTGACAAACCTGACAAAAACAAGCAATGGGGAAAGGATGCCCTATTTAATAAATGGTGTTGGGAAAACTGGCTAGCCATATGCAGAAAACTGAAACTGGATCCCTTCCTTACACCTTACACAAAAATTAACTCAAGATAGATTAAAGACTTAAACATAAGACCTAAAACCATAAAAACCCTAGAAGAAAACCTAGGCAATACCATTCAGGACATAGGCATGGGCAAAGACTTCATGACTAAAACACCAAAAGCAATGGCAACAAAAGTCAAAATTGACAAATGGGATCTAATTAAACTAACGAGCTTCTGCAATCCAATAAAAACTATCATCAGAGTGAAGAGGCAACCTACAGAATGGGAGAAAAATTTTGCAATCTATCCATCTGACAAAGGACTAATATCCAGAATCTACAAAGAACTTAAACAAATTTGCAAGAAAAAACAAACAACCCCATCAAAAAGTAGGTGAAGGATATGAAGAGACACTTTTCCAAAGAAGACATTTACACAGCCAACAAACATATGAAAAAAAATTCATCATCACTGGTCATTAGAGAAATACAAATCAAAACCCCAGCGAGATATTATCTCATGCCAGCTAGAATGGTGATCATTAAAAAGTCAGGAAACAACAGATGCTGGAGAGGATGCAGAGAAATAGGAATACTTTTACACTGTTGGTGGGAATGTCAATTAGTTCAACCATTGTGGAAGACAGTGTGGTGATTCCTCAACGATCTAGAACTAGAAATACCACTTGACCCAGCAATCCCATTACTGGATATATACCCAAAGGATTATAATTCACTGTACTATAAAGACACAAGCACACGTATATTTATTGTGGCACTGTTCCCAATAGCAAAGACTTGGAACCAACCCAAATGCCCATCAAGGAGAGACTGGATAAAGAAAATATGGCACATATACACCATGGAATACTATGCAGCCACAAAAAAGAAAGAGTTCATGTCGTTTGCAGTGACATGGATGAAGCTGGAAACCATCATTCTCAGCAAACTACCACAAGAACAGAAAACCAAACACTGTATGTTCTCAGTCATAAGCGAGAGTTGAACAATGAGGACACAGGGACACAGGGAGGGGAACATTACACACCGGGGCCTGTTGGGGGTTGGGGGGTTGGGGAGGGATAGCATTAGGAGAAATATCTAATGTAGATGACGGGTTGATAGGTGCAGCAAACCACCATGGCACATGTATACTTAGGTAACAAACCTGCACATTCTGCACATGTACCCCAGAACTTAAAGTATAATAATAAAAAAATACTGTAAATCCTAACAACGTTTAGGCCAGGTGTGGTGGCTCATGCTTGTAATCTCAGCACTTTGGGAGGCAGAAGCAGGTGGATCACTTGAGTCCAGGAGTTCAAGACCAGCCTGGGCAACATGGCGAAATCCTCGCTCTACAAAAAATAAAAAAATTAGCCAGGCACAATGACATGCATCTGTAGTCTCAGCTACTTGGGGGGCTAAGGCAGGAGAATCACTTGAGCCCAGGATGCAAAGGTTGCAGTGAGCCGAGATCGCTCCTTTGTGCTCCAGCCTGGGCGACAGGAGAGAAACCCTGTCTCCAAAAAAAAAAAAAACTTAAGAAATTTTAAATCTCTGTAACATTTACTTTTAAAAGATGAAGGTGCTAGAAAATAAATTTTGATGCACAGTCACAATATAAGCAGGCTAGCCCTACTGGATAGCTTCCCTCACTCCAATTCCATATATATTTAAAAGTTCAAACTTCTTTTCACAATCATCAATGTCAGTAGCAGCAGCAGGAAAACAAAAGATAAATATGGCTGCTTGAGAAGGAACCTGGTATAGGAGTTAAGGGCATGGAATCTGGAGGCAGGATGCCTAAGTTGAAACCCGAGCTCCATCATTCATATTTACATGACTTTGGACAAGTTATTTGACTTTTCTGGTCCACAGCTTTCCCATCTGTAAAAAGGCAATAATAATAATACTTAAATCAGATTAATAAAAGGGTATGTATAGTACTTAGAGTGCAGAACATAAAGAGTACTATGTAAATATTTGTTATAACTACTTAGTATATATGATTGTTCATAAGATATTATGTTTTAAAATTAGCTAGGAGTGGTTGTTTTACTTTCCAAAAGTTTCTATCACAATGTTGCATCTTGTACAGGTCTTATAAGAAATCTGCCACTTGTCCATAATGGCTAATTTGGGGTTAGGATAAGTACAGTTTTCTATTATTAATAATAAACGAATTTTTTAAAGTTTAGGTAGAACCACAGAAATTCAGGGTAGAAAGGGTCCTAACAGTTCAAGGGTATCATCTCACAGACAAAGAAGTTGAGGACCAGAAAAATTAAACAACTCAGGCAAGCTTAGAGGTAGTTGGGAGAAGATTAAAATATGGAATCTACCTCTCCTTATCCGCTGTATTTCTTCACTTCCAAAGGGCAAGGGAAGAACCTTCCTCCACGGTGCAGACACATTGATACTTTGGCCTCCCAAGACTCTGCTATAAGAATTATTGATCCTGGAGTGAGGAGATTCCTTTGCTATTAGGGAATTTCCTTATTCAAGGCATACCAAGGAACCAGCATACCCACAAGAGTTTCCCCAACATGGTCAGTAGTCATGGTGGTGATTTCAGCTGGGTTTAAGGGCAACTGGGGATGCTCTCCTATGTAGATGTGACATGACCAGAAGGCGGTCTCTTCTAACTTCTGGATCTGATGACCAAATCCTCCCAGAGTCAGCTGACTATCAGGTAAGCTGTTACTGTGCTGTTATCTAACTACATAAAATGCAGACTGTTATATTGTTGAAAACAATTAGATACGTGGTATTTATTAGAGGTTAATGGCATATGAATACAATTTCATTGACAAATATTTCCAAAGATTATATATTACAGAAAAAGGGAGAATATACCAACACAACAAAATGGAAACAGGGATAGTCTCATTGGAAGGAAAATGTTAACAAAGTTCAATATAGCTGAATCTACTCATATATATGATACTGTTGTGGGCAGGTACTTTGGAATAATGAAGAAATACTTGCATACTGCCAGGCATTCAATGTACAATTCTTGGGGCATTCTTCAGACTTGTTTACAGAATGAAATAAGATGTTGTGTCTAGTGGATGGGAGAGTTGTCATTTGAATATATTTACAGTATCTTAAAGTATGTTGTGGGACTTATGGCTTGTCCCCTAGATTCCTTCCTCATTGTTGTATATTTAACTTTATGACCACCAGGCATGGCAAGTACCTCAATATCCTACTGTTCAACTAAGCATCAGAGTACAGAGAAAAAAAATGTTTCACCCCCAAAGGGGGTGGAGGGAACAGAAATAAGGAAGAAAAAGAAAAAAACTTACAAACCTTATCTGGGCTTTCATTCAAAACAAATTCCTTATCCAACCTATAAAATATTGCCAAAAAGCTTGCTATAGTGCAAACACTCAATCATCAAGGTACTGAAAAATTTACAGTGGATTTCCTGCCGATTTGTGGGGCCACTGGATCCTGCTGCGATAAAACTTGCAAGAATATGACAGGCATTTGAATAAACCTTTCTATCACATAATTGAGGTTTTGTAAAAGGATGAACTTCAACATTTCTCCCAATACAACTTATGGAGCAAAAATTTTTTTAAAAAATAGGAAGGTGAAGCCAAGGACATCACTAAAAGGGGCACAAATAAACATGTTTTACTCTAATCTAGAGCTATAACTGGCTGAGTAGTTAAGATGAATGCAAACTAGTGAACAAATGAAAACAAATGCACAGAATCTTTACACTTTGATTTATTGGCCATCCGGGTACCCACTCATGCGGTAATAACATTATGTGTAGCACGCCTACCCATTTACTCTTAAGATAACAAAGATTATTAACCAGACAGCAAGAAACACATCATACTTTCAAAATACACATTTTGATTACCCACACTGTATCCACATGATGACAAGCTACTACATTTTCAGGGATTGCTCCCTCCCTCTTTCCTTCTCCCCATCAGCCAAGGTTTAGTGTTCTGCACTGGGGCCAATGGGCTTTCCTGCCAAACAAATCTAAGGAAAGGAAGGGGAAACAGGTCACAGGGCTAGACTGACCAGGATTGCCTACGCCACAGAGACAGGAAGCTTGGGCCTCCAGGGGTGACCCTTTTTGCAGCTGTGCCCTTCCCCTTGACACATGAGCACCAGCATATGCGGTGATCCATGAAGGCAGTGTGAGGGGAGTGAGAGAAAGGTGATGAGTTGACAGCATCTGCTAAAAGACGTCCAGGGAAGCTGCTATTGATGGCGGAGAAGCACAAAGTTTGGCAATCGGCCACCGGCACCATGTGCAAAAAGAGCTTACTTTTAAGGGCTAACTTATAAAGGTAAAAGTTGAACAGTGATAGTGGAAAAAGCAGAGAATTTTTCCGTTTGGTGCCACCATACAGGTAAACTGTGCCTGTGAGGCTACTCAGGGCATCACAGAAAATGATCACTATCAGACCAAAAATATGAATGCCCCTATGCACAGCAAAGAGGGGCTTTATCACTCTCTTTCCTTCCTCTTCCTCCCCCTCCCCCCACCCCAGACAGAAAGTGCTACCTTCATGTTCATCCTGCAGATAGAAAAATATTAATTTAAGGCATATCAAAACACATTTTATAATGTATAAATATAATACCCAACAGACTCCTGAGAGATACACAAAATTAATCCCACTTGTGAAGGCCTTAATATTAGCTCTTTCCTCTTGGGAAGAATTTTAAATCCCACAAAAGCCCTTGATTTATTTCCTTCCTACACAACAGCAACAAACACTCACATAATTTTTAAGCAATGTAAAATATCACTTTAATGCTGAATACATGGAGACAGAGAAAGAGCTCACTTAGAATGGATACTTGGACAGCAAAGGAAGTACTTAGGGGTCCCACCTCCCTGAACAGTGGAGCATAATGCATTAATGCTGCCTGCCTAATTCAAGGAAAAGAGAGCTCCCTGAAACTGACCTGTATTTTAAGACACATCCTACACTTCAATTTTACACTGCCCCTTCCAAAGCCTCGTTCATATGGGCACATCACTTTCTATTTTATATCTGTGAAGAAGTTAGTGAAGTCTTATTAACACAGATATATTTAGTTCACCTTAATTTTACATTCAACAAAACACAATCTGTGATGGTTAATTCTAAACTGAAAGTTAAATGGGTTTGGATATTATCATTAATAAGTGTATCTATTACATCAGGCCAGGTGCAATGGCTCACGCCTATAATCCCAGCACTTGGGGAGACCAAGGTGGGAGGATCACCTAAGGTCAGGAGTTCGAGACCAGCCTGGCCAACATGATGAAACCTCATCTCTACTAAAAATACAAAAATTAGCCGAGTGTGGTGGCACACGCTTGTAATCCCAGGTACTCAGGAGGCTGAGGCAGGAGAATCGCTTGAACCTGGGAAACAGAGGTTGCAGTGAGCCGAGATTATGCCACTGCACTCCAGCCTGAGTGACAGAGCAAGACTCCATCTCAAAAAAAAAAAAAGTGTATCTATTACATCAGAATGTCTGAAAAAGGGAATATAAACATTATATATTTATTCAGAGCAAAAGCTCATCAAATATTATCATTTTTCAATCTTTCCTTATTCATTGCCCCACTGCAAAATCTGGCTTTAAAACAATGTTACTTTCCTTTCCTATTGCCACAAACCAGCTAGTTTTTCATATATAGGAAGAGAAAGGTAAGCTTAGGGCACAAAAAAACAAAAAAAACCCTACATAAATCTAACTTGGGTTTTTAAGTTAAAGATCAGTGGTGGAGTGACATCAAAGTGAAACTCGGACCCTCAACTATTAAGTAAAATATGCATAAATAATTGTACTGACAGAAACCTGAGTGCCAAAGGCTCAGTGGAAGAATGGGTGTGTGTATTTCATGTCATTTACCTTATCTTTCTGTGAGGAATACACCTAAAAGAAAATTAGCATTTCACTAAGTTATTTAGTTTCAGCTCTGGATCAGGTAAGTTAACATCTGCACCATATTTTTATGGGTGAACAGCACCATACTAAATAGAAACATTACTAAAGCCACAATTATCTTGAATTAACAGTTATCCTTGATGGCACAGAAGAGTGAGGAGTCAAAGATGATAAGGCCTTAAGAAACAGGAGGAAAGAAATAAGGAAGAAAATTAACATGACTTAACTTTCAAAATATTTTTCAAGGATGCCACAATCTTCCATTAAAATTAATGTACTGGTAGATTTCCCTACACCCACAATCCAGTTAAAATACAAGATCCATCATATCCAAATTTTGTGACAATGGTAAGTCTTCTTCAGTCTGTGTGCAAATTATGAAATAAGGAAAATGTACTTCCTTGCCTCCATCATTTGGAAAATGACACTTTTAAGTCAATAATGCAATACTTAGAGAAAATGGTGCCACAGCAAAATATGACAGCACAGGCAATGCAAATTAGTGCTCAGATGGAGAGAATCGCTATTCATGTACCCAAAAATGTGGTAATTCCAATATTCTGCAACTTGTATTTTGAATAGCACTTAAAATCTCAGTTCTCTACCGAGAATCCAAGTTCTTTCATCTGTGATTTTTCGTGTTACTTATTCATTAGTAAATGCCTCAGCACATGACAAAGAAAAAGAGACAAGTATTTCCAACAAAGAGGAGATTCGAGATTCAAGTAAAGTTAACCCCCACTCTCTACCCACTTTTCCCTTTTGGGTCTGTTCTTCCATTTGAAGCGATCTGTGCTGCTAAGTCCCATTAATGCTAATGCAGGTAGTTATGACCCTCTACTAGCTGTGCCCATGCCTCGAACAGCCACCACTCTTGCCTGCTTTACTGACCCACAGAACCCAGCCTCGCTGGTGATAAAACTGAAGAGTGTCTTGCAATTTCATCCCTTAATTGAGATCCTAGCATATGGCAAGAATCCAAGGCCCTTGCTCAGGTTGTTTATCTTTCAATACTTTCAAGTCACTTGCTGGCTAGAAAAGAAATTGCGCTGTAATTTAAAGTGAAAGCAGTCAGCCTGCTGCTTCTAATTTTTCCTCCTCTTCTTTAAAAAAAAAAAAAAAAAATCTCTCTTCCTCCACTTTTAACAAATAATAAATGACTATAGCCATGGATCCTCTACAGACTTGCTAGCCACTGTGAATAGTTATTATAAAGTGATGCCATAAAACAGGTCATTTTTTACAGTAGATTGGCTTCAGGTACTTTATAACTCCATTATTTTATTAACTTTTGGTTATCTTTCTCTTTTTCTAAACTTTTAGTCTCTGCAAATCTCAAGGAAAAACTACCCAAATTGTGGAGAAACTGGTGGGGGAAGAAAGAGTGAAGAGCTTAATTTTAATTCTGAAATCAAATGAAATATACCATATGCCACTGTTATCATAATCTGTCATGCCACCCATGGCTTCTATAATCAAAATGTCCCAGAAAAGGTAGACAGGAGTAGTGAGGAAGAAGGTGAAGAATGGGAGAGAGAGTGGCATTGTTTACACAACAAGAACCAACTTTATATAAGAGGATTACATCAATCAGACTTATTATGGAATTAATTTGGACACTCAGACAACTTATAAAAATATACTACAGCATTCTACAGTAATGATCTAATGCTTTTCAACATATGTTAGTATAACTACAGCCTTTGGCCCGTGACCAATACTACAGTGGTTTGTGTGTAAACGAGCTTCACAGAGTATTTATTTTTGACGAAGCTCTGTATGAATGATTTAAAATTCATTCAAAAACAAATGTACTTGGCTTCTCTTTAACAGGCAACAAAAAACTCCACAACGAATGGGCAGCAGAATTTCCTCTTTGATAACCGGCCAGGGGAAAAACTTGTTTTGCAGAGGGATGGACAACACATCCTTGTATAACAAACATACATTTCAAACAAAAACAAGGTTACATATGGCTGTGATGTGGTATTCAACTAGAGCATTTCTGATTGACATGTATATGAATGCCGTGATGTGGAATGTAAATAGAAAATGTTTCATATGCAAGTGTTTTAACTTCACATTATGGGAAATAATAAATACTGAATAATGTAATACGAGGTATTTTTATCTTAGGGTTCTAATGACTAACCACTTGAGCTCTGCTTTTGTGGTTTATAATGTCACCAGAACCCTCCACGGAATTATACATAGAATAAATGATAGGCAATGTTGAATTACAAAGCTATCAGGCTATAATACATAAAGTAAGTACCTAATACAGCCTTATAAATTATAGGCTTTTATGGTCTAGCATTTTACAGCATAATGTCACAAACTGCAGTGATACGATATATTGATAAAGGATATGATATCACATTAGGTTTCAAAAAAATGTCCCTGGCACTACATTAGGGCCAAATTATTTCACAGAATCACAGGCTCAGAGCTGGAAGGATCCTTGGAGAACGTCACACTCCATGCTCCTCTACAGTCACCACCCAAATGCTGACTTCCCCCACCCCTGCTCCACAGCCCTGACAGATGGCCCTCCTGCCTCAGACTCTCCCAGTCCTGAAAATAAAAGAAGAAAATGCCAGGGAAATGCCTCAAATGTCTACACATAACACAGACACCAGCACCATTAAGTGGCAGATGTGAAGGTGAAATGCCCATGATGTCATTGAAGGCACACGACAATTCTGTTTAAGCACACACACTCTGGCACTTTTACAAAGCAAAAGACCCTCTCTTTTGGTTTTCATCAGGATCAGGAAGGGACGTAAAAAAAAAGAGAGCAAGATTTCTTTCTAATGTCTCTTTGTATCTCCTCCTTTTCTCTGTTTCAGATGCAATAATCATTACCTGATGAGCGTCTACACCTTTACTCAATCCCAGACACACACACAAGTCAGACCCAGAACTACATGTAGTACCAGTGGATTCTGAAGGACTCCAGCCTTCTTTCAAAGTGAGAAACAGAGAAGGAAGGGACAGAAGAGCCCACATCCAGTACTTGTGAGATTTTGGGCAAACTAGAAGGATAGCATATAAATGTTGATATCACCCTTATTTGTTTCTGATCAATTCTTTTCTCTGTAAAACAATTAAAAGCAAAAGTAAATGGTATTGTCCCATTGAGAAGAACAGGGTTTTCCCAGCCTTCTACGAATATATTTGTTTTAAATCTATTCACGTCAAGGATTGATCAAGGATAATATATATTAATATAAACCATAGATTCAATCACCTAAATACAAGGGCTCATGACAAGGGCTTCTAAACACTGTCTGGCTCTCTCTCTTACCCAAATCCCTTTCCACTCATACTATCAATTCCTTGCTTATATTCATTCTAAGCAAATCAGTCCTTATACCTGTCTTGCCCTCATTTTCTACTTCCCAGTTGTGAAATTTCTCTTATATCGTATCAACAAATAATGGACTTAGGGGTGAAGAGTCCAGAGATATTTAAATTAGTGTTCCACAATCATTTAATTTCCTATGCACCTACAGCTTTATTCGTCTTGCATGGTACTTGATCTGCAGAAAGCTTTTCATAGAAAACCGGGGCTAGAAAATAATGAGCAAAGCAAGAAGCAATCTCAAACACATGTGAGGAAATTATGCTTGATGTAAACCTACTTTGATCCTGTTATTGTTATTCAACACAAATACTAAGTAAGAGAGGAAATGTCCTCCTCATTCCTGCACACAGAAGGCAAGTGGGAGGGTCTTGCTTTCTAACTACAGTACAACTTTGGCCCAAATTAAGTTTGCTGACCCAAATCACAAGTCAGGAAGTTTGTTCCATAGAATGCATGTGCTGGAAATGTAGACTGTGGAAAACAGTAAAAGTTTAAGAATGACTTACTTACATAGTAACAATCACGGCTAACAGTCACTGAACACTATGTTCTAAACTCACACTGTGTTTGACATGCATAATCTCCTTTACTCGTTAAGGGAACCCTAAGAGAAGGGGGCTATTAGTAGCTCCATTTTACAGATACAGCAGCACAAAGAGTTAGTTAAGCAACTTCCCCAAATCACGTGACTATTAAAAGGTGGAGCTAGAAATTGTGCTCAGGCAATGTGACTTGCCTTCCATAAATGCAATGAAACACAATCTTACCAAAAAGACTTTAGGAGGTTTCTGACTGCCCAGTGCAGCTTAGAGTATCTTATCAGGCAGGTGGCTAGAATAAAGCATGTGGTCAAAAATAACGGAAGGAATCACAGGCGGTACTTCATCAGCATTTACTAGAATCCTGCTGGCCTAAAACTAGCAGAAAAAAAAAAAAATCCTCTCACATCCTAGGCAAAGGTTTTTGCCTTTTGTTCAAAATAGGATCCTGTTTTTCAGACTCTTGAAAATACTCTTTGCACCCTTCCTGATAAAAGGATTAATTTTATCAGGAAGTTGCCCCTCATTTATGATTATAGGAAAATTCTGTCTAAGAATCCAAGGGTTCCAAAAAACAACTCCTCTGCTCCATTTCCTAAACTTTCTACAGTTTGGAAGGTAAACTTGAGAACACAGAGCACTTATGAATATGTGTATTAGTATTTCTTCCAAAACATCCCAAAACTGTTTTGGGGGGATGAGGGGATCAGCTGCCTTTGGAGCCAGGTAGGAAGGCAGAACCTGGGCAGGAGGCAGATGCTGAGATGGAGAGGAGGAGGGCCAGAGAGGAGTGGGGAGAAGCAGGGTGAGAAACACGCACATCGGAACCACCGGAAAGCCAGGCGGCTTGCGACCAGCGCATCAGGCCACTAGACCAGGGAGCAAAGTTCAGGCTAGTCCTTCACACCCAAGCCTTAGGGGAGGCAGCACCCGGTGTCAGAATAACACAGTTCAGTGTTTGGAAAGAGGAAGTCTGCAGAGCGGCACTCCATCCGGCTGGCCGAGTACACAGGTAATAAAGTGTGAGCTCGCACATGCAGGGGGCGGTGCATGGTGGGGACAGGGAAATGAAAGGCAATGTAGATGTGCCAAAAACAATATTCCATCCCCAATGTGACAGGGCATCAGAGGGATCTTTTTGAAAGGACTAGTCAGAAGCCCAAAAAAATTAAGTTAAATTATATACAAAATGCCACACCTAAAATAGAAATATTATTTTAGTAAAAAATCCTACTGCTTTTTTTTTTTTCCTTTAGGCCTTTACCCGGGACACCTGCAAATAAGAAAAACAAAACAAAAAAATCCAGCAAGAATAAAGCACTTTCCAGACTGACAAGGACAGCAAAGAACACAGAAGATTTCTAAGTGAAAGGCACCACGTGGAGTAGAGATAAAAGAGCTTTTAAAATTTTTAGGGAGCCAGATTCAAGTGTTTCAGTGAATACTTAAAGTGCTTAAGTACAAAACACTTTCCTCCAATGCATTAAATGTACAGAGAATGACTTTAACCACAGCGTGCCTGCTTTGTGCAGGAAGCAGCTGGTACCTCTTTCTGTGTAATGGACAGGGCAAGCACTCTATCCAAGGAAAGTACAACCAAAATCTCACAGGAGTGTTGGCATGAGCCTCTAACACATATCAACAAGCACCTCTACTCACTATCTTTTTTCTCAGCAAAGAGTTTCCACCAGGCCCCTCACTTTGAAAAGTTGCCTCCTTCTGTCTAAGGAAGAATTTCACCTCAGTCACCTGGTTTTGCACATCATACATTCCCACTCTTGCCTCTCCTATTCATGAGGATTGCTGTGCTCTAAGCTTAACCCTTGAATTTGCCAGCACTTAGCAAGAGTCAAAATCAGAGCCTAATTCAGGGG
>NC_044384.1:54478629-54538629 GCF_006542625.1 Nomascus leucogenys | reverse complement strand
TTCTGTCCACCTTTACCCTCAACTCTTTCCTTTTGGGTTTTAGCTTCCATAGGGGAATTTGCTTTCCAGATCTGTGGGTAGCTCACTCTTTCTCTTTTCCTCTTTTCTCTCCTTCTCCTTTTCCTCTACTGCATTCATCATTATTCAGCTGCATTATAACACTTAAAAAAAAACCCAGCTTTGAAAAAAAAAAAAAAAAAAGAAATCATTTGATTTTCATTGCCCTGGAGAGAATTAAATACCCCCAAGGAAAAATTCTGGTACATTCTCTGCACACATTTACATGCAGCCAGTGAAGTAAACATTTCCATAATTGCTCACTTCAGAACACGTTACCCAGTTCCTAGGTACAATAACTGTCAGGAGTCAATGAGGAATAAAGAATTTTCCTGAATCCTTGCACATAACCTGACTAGCATTAATAACTCCACAGTTGTACATAAGTTAAGAAATGGATTACTGCCAGACATCAGCCTTGCTCCAAACACTTTGGTCATGAGCTCTTCATGCTGCCATTAACAAAATAAATATGTTTTCTAAAACTTAAGGCTATTGATAATAAAAGCATTTTTTTTTTTTTACTTTCCTTCTCCTTAGAATAAAAGGCAATAGCCAAAACTATAGCTTTTTTTAACCTTGGAAATTACAGCAACAACATATGGCTTCCATTTACTTCCAATTTTACTCGTACTGTGAGCTTCTTTGGTGAAGTTGTCTTCTATTGCTAAATGACAAAATGAATGATGAAATTCAGTTGCTATGCTAGAAAAACAAAAAACAAACCATGGTGGTTAATCCCTAAGGAAAACTGGACTTCGGTTATGAATCATCCTTACCAGCAATCTTGTAAATCTTAAATAAAAGTCTTTATGTCCTAAAAAGTATTGTGAATAAACATTATTTTCTTTTAAACCCTGGGCAGAAAGGATTCTCCTCCCTCCCCAATCCCTTCACATTCAAGGTTAGAGAGCATGCCACCAGCCCTCAGTGATTATGTGAACAGAACTTGCCTTGTGCAAGAGGCATCAATGAGGAAGGCAAGCACGAAGTCGGCTCTGTTTTTATTGCATGCTTGCAGGGCTTCTCATATTGCTGAAACTACAATGAAGAGCTCGGGAAGCACATCATAAAACCAGCCCATTTGCTGTGATGGTATTAGTAATTTTTCTACAAAATGAAAATGTACATACTTTGTTATCAGATAAATCTTTATGTGCTTCCTCCATCTTTCCCTAACCAACGCATTCCCCACTTACCCCCAACTCTCTTGTGTGTCCAAGATTTACATGGTCTTTATGATGACTTCAGATAGATAGTCATTGTCTAATTAGGCTGTGAAAAGGTCTGAGTAAACAAAACAGAAAGTCAAAAATGGGGGGAAAATTATTTTTTAATTTTAAAAATGTGGCTAGACAATCAACTTCCGCAGACAATAAAAGTGTAGCTCTGTGTGTTATAAACTATTTATGACGTGTTCAAGAAAGTTTTTCACCCAGGCAGAAAATATCCTTTTAATAAGCCCTTTTTTACTACAACATGCTATTATTGGTCTCTTCTTTATTGTTGTTTTCATATTTTTGGCATAAATACAGTGCAAAAAAAAGACAAAAAGCAATGCTGCACACAACTGAAATGTTATACAATTTGCTAAAATGATGAATAAAATTAAAACTGCCTGTCAAAGCAAAATGAAAAGCAATTTTGTTTGCAATTTTCATAGCAGCTATGGAAAAGCAGCCAAATTGATGAACTGCATGCAGTCTGCGGTTTATAAGCATCCAGAGTAACTGAAGAAGGTGCTTTGATTAGTAATAGTATCAAGATGAACTGCAGCTTAAAATTCAGAACCTTCTAACCTAGCTGTTGGCCTTCCTCTGAAAGACAAATTTTATACTTTACTCCCCAAAATTGATCTAAGGGTTAATATCAGACTATCTAGGTGATTATAAACACCTTAGAAAGCTGGTGTTGTATTCCAAATTTAAATTTCATCAATCATTCCAAGCACTAACACCTGTGAAATACGCATTCTATGCTCTTATTCCTGGGACCCTCGCTGGGAGCCCAGAGTACTGACTGCAAATGAGTAGACAGGGAGGTGCTGATACCACTGTTTGCTACCAAATTTTAACTAGAGAGCAATTTCTACTTCTACTGAAGTAGAAGTTCAGTGTTTGATGCATAGTAGGCCATATTCTTTTTTTTTTTTTTTTTTTTTTTTTGAGACAGAGTCTCGCTTTGTCGCCCAGACTGGAGGACAGTGGTGTGATCTTGGCTCACTGCAACCTTCACCTCCTGGGTTCAAGTAATTCTCCTGCCTCAGCCTCCTGAGTAGCTGGGATTACAGGTGCCCGCCACCACACCTGGCTAATTTTTGTATTTTTAGTAGAGACCCACCCAGCCACCCAAAGTGCTGTGATTTCAGGCGTGAGCCACTGCACCCAGCTGATAGTAAGCCATATTCTTGAATGAAAAGATGAATAAATGAATTAATGGATGGATGGATGGATAAATGAATTAATTTCCATCACTGTACTCCATTTTATGGTACCCAAAATTTGATTTAGACAAAATATAAAGCTTTGTGGGGTGCCTGAGGAAAGGCCAGTAACGGAACTACTGTTACAGAGGACTAGCATTAGTCACATTACCAAAACTATTAATACACTTGCCAAATGACTGGGGCTCCAGTGCAGAATTCTACCAAGGTATAATTGAATGATAAGAAATGGAGGTTCTTTCTTTCACATGTGGCCATAATAATGCACGAGTGAAATTCTTCTCATTGAAAATTGTCCACTGCTGACATCAATTTCTCTATTTTACCCTCCATCTAAAGTACAAACATACAAAAGTGTAAACATTAAAGTGAACATTTCTACACTCAACTGGAAAAGATACCAGTTAAATGCAACGAAATGAATAAATGTTCCATGTCAGCATTTTGGCTTAGGAAAGCCTCCCAAATCTTCATGTGGAATGTTTGAATGTGGCCATCTTATTTGAGAATATCCCTTGCTATTGTCACTCATAGGTAAAGGTAGCAGAATTAAACACAGCTGCATAAGAGTAAGTAATGAATTTGAGCTTCACATACAGGATTACAATAATGTATACTTAATTCATAGGAAGCTAAATTTCCTCCTAAGCAGTTAGTTGAATTGTGAGGCTCATCTTCCACCAGGAGAAATACAGGTCAGCTCTCTGGGTTTTGCATTCAAACACCCAAAGATTCCTGAGTCAATAAATGCCACAGATCCTGCAGACAATTCTACTCTCTGTAGACGTTTGCCACCCTTCTCACCAAGCCCTCGGCATACTATATTTGCAATTATTTATACAACATAAGCCTCTACAAGTGGTATTCCTATTTTTCAATTGAGAAAACTGGAGAAAATAGTAGAATTTCTGAGTTTCCAGAATACAATAATCAACAACCTCTCCAGATACGACTGTACTTGAAAAGTTGTCACGATTTAAGACATTCTTATTCCAGTCATTTGGAAGTTCCAATCATTGCATCAAAAAAAAAAATCATCTTTTTAACTTCTTTTGGTACAGGAAATATTTTAGTACCTGATAGTATCTGGTTCATAATAGGCACTCAATGAATATTTATTGAAAGAAAAAAAAAAGGAGGGGAATAAAAAGAAGAAAAAGTGCTATCCAAAGTTATTTTCTTAAACTGCCACATATTATTTTTTGCCCTGGAAAACACAGGGCAAGTCTTTGGTTTGAATGAAGTCAAATGAGTATGTCTGCCAACACTTACACATGTCACCTACCAGTTTCCCACTTTTTGCTGTATCCCATATCAAACTGTGATGCTGACTCAGATGTCAGATACTTTATTCTGGTGAATCCCATAGATTTACTGTGAAAAAAATGTCTAATTTCATTTCATCATTATTTGAGATTTGGGCCTCTCAGTCACCATCTGTACCATGTCACAGCACTTACATTTCACATGAGTTGCCTTAATGTCAGGGCACAATAATGGCACATATTCACAAAAAGGGCATTTCGAACAAATTCTTCTCAACACTGGTATTTTTAAATCCTCCCCACAGCTTTTTTGTAACATCATGACTAACTGTTTTCTTTTGTGTCCCTGACATGACACAAAAGTAGCTTGTGCTCAAGTACAGAGAAGTGGATAGTAAGGTGGTAAATAATGGCGTGTATCATTAAGAAATACAAGATATAGTAAGTGGGTATGGATAGTGGAAAGCAAAACGTTATCAGGGAAACAGCCCCATTAGACATGACCATGTGGCTTCTGTTGTTGCTTCTGCCACTACCAGCAGTGAAATCTTGAACAAGCTACAACTTTACTGGACTGCAATTAATTCAGACATGAAAGTGGGAGATGAGGGGATTATTTACTAAAGGAGTGGCTTTCAAGCTGTTTTTATTTGTTCTTTAAACAAAACTTTTAAGGGGAAGTCCAAGATAAATAAAACCAACCAATCTGAATCCAAGGTAGGATCCTCAGGGTCCAGTCCCCAGGGCCCATCTCCACTCTGCTCTCCTCATACTGTAGGAAGCCCCAGAGATCCCCAAAGCACAGTTTGAATCCACTGTATATAATGATCTCCAAGGTCACTTCCGGGTCCACTGCCCAGTGGTTTTCCCATGTGTATTCTGCCTTTATTCCTAAGTCAATATTTTTGTTTTCACAGTTGAAGGTAAATAAAGAAGAGGCGATAACAGAACATAAAACAACCAAAAAGTTCTGGATACCCTGTTGCTTAGTGATCATTTTAATCAATAATTAAAGAAAAATCATACATATGATTCCACACAATTAAAGAAAAACCATAAGCTATCTTCTATCGCACAGAGATTATTAGCAAACATTCCTCTACCTTTTGCCCAGATGAGGGCTCCACAAAGGGTTGTTGCTGCATTAACAGATTTTCTTGCTTGCACATGTACACACACACACACACACACACACACACACACACACACACACACAAATTCCTTAATTTCTTAGAGGTCTCTAAACAGACATTACCAAGAAATTTACACTAGAGAATCAATCAATCATTGCTCCAGGAGTACAATATTTAAAACTAGCTTTTCTGGATTCTACCTCAAGGTGATCTCACTATTGCAGCTCTTTAGAGATTTAACAACAAAATTATTATTTCCAAACTTTAATTGAGCTTCTTAAGATAGGTATTTATGATACTCTTCACAACACTTGGAGATTTTATGCTCTACTGTGGAATCGTTGGCTGCTTTGTTAGTGTTCATTTTTATATTTTAGGTATTTAAATAGTATTGTATGGCTTTATCTGGAAAATAAATCAATTTGGCAATTTATTTTTAGCAAATGGTGCTTCCACAATTTCTTGCATACAATACAACCTTCAAGCAAGCCATCAAAGCCTCTACCAGAGGATATTTTATGACTGCTTCATAATTTAAATTAAAAATCCATTTTTAAGACACAATACTTTTTCAAAAAAGTAGTGCCTGATGATTAGCAAATTAAAGATGATTTTTTTCTTACTTGCTTGCAAATAATTTCTTTAATCCAGAGCATGAGATGTGAACTCTAGTTAATGAATATTATCTTTGGCAAGCAGTAACCTACAATCTTAAAAGGTTCATTTTTATCATTGGTATTTTGAAGTTGCAACTTTGATCCATTACAATATAAAAAAGAAATGATTTTATTAACATTCTCTTTCATTACTGAATAATACTCGGCAGTGCTGGTACTACTGGGGAACTATTAAAGGTTTCTCTTAAAGAGGAATTCACAGATGATTTTTAAATGATAAAAGCAGTAAAAATTTCTTCATTTCTCTAGATAAGACAAGTATACTAATTTTTTTTCCTGCTGTTAATTTTCTGCTGATCCACTGATCAGTTTGCTTCTAGGTATAATTCAAGAGACTGCATCAATCAATAAATATGCATAAAGCATGGGAAAATAATTATGCTACAAATTAGTTATCAAATTTGATTCTATAGGCCTAGGATCTCTTTTTCCGACTCTAGAAAAACAGGTTTTCATTTTTAAATTACTAGACAGTAGTAGCAAACTGTTTTCACCATGTGCAAATTACACTCAAATGCAACAAAAATGTACATGGCAAATCTGTCCTCTTTTTGCATAATTGCCTTACATCTTAAGAAGTAGGTTTGGGCAGCCAGGTGCAGTGGCTCACGCCTGTAATCTCAGCACTCTGGGAGGCTGAGTGGGGCAGATCACGAGGTCAGGAGATCGAGACCGTCCTGGCCAACATGGTGAAACTCCATCTCCACTAAAAATACAAAAATTAGCTGGGCGTGGTAGCACATGCCTGTAATCCCAGCTACTAGGGAGGCTGAGGCAGGAGAATCACTTGAACCCAGGAGGCAGAGGGTAGCAGTGAGCCAAGATCGTGCCACGGCATTCCAGCCTGGCAACAGAGCAACACTCTGTCTCAAAAAAAAAAAAAAAGGAGCAGGTTTGGGCTTAAATCTTTCTATACTGCTATCTCCGACATCCTTTATCTCTTTCACACAGTTTCTTTTAAAAAAAATTGACGAAATATACCTACATAAAAATATAGAAAAGCAACAACTTGATATAATTATAAACAACACTCATATAACTACTATACTAGTACAGAAATAGAACACTGTCAGCACCTAAAACGTCCTCAAGTGTCCCTCCTCATCACCACCCATTCCTTCTACCCTAAAGGTAAGCACTAACCTGACCTTCGTGATAGTGATTTTCCATTCTTTTATTGTTATCACACCTACGTATACAACCCTAGACAGCATAATTTATGTTTTGCCTAGTTTTGAAGTCCATGTGAATGGTTCCATACTGTATGTATTCTTTGTCATCTTGTTTCTTGGGTCAACTCGACATTTGCAGGGGTTGTCTTCTTGAGGAGAGCCATCATTCATTCATTTTCTCTGCTAATAATATGCCATTATGTTAGAAAGAATGCTTTAAGACCTAGTGTTTGCTAGCACAACAGGATGACTATAGTCAAAAATAATTTAATTGTACATTTAAAAATAACTAAAAGGGTATAACTGGATTGTCTGTAACACAAAGGATAAAAGCTTAAGGTGACAGATACCCCATTTACCTTGATGTGATTATTATGCATTGCATGCCCGTATCAAAATATTTCATTTAACCCATAAATATATACACCTACTATGTACCCAAAAAAGTAAAAAAAAAAAGTAAATATTTTTAAAATGATAAATAAGATACATTAAAAGAAAATATTCCATTATGGGAATATGCACAGTTTATTCTGTTTACTGGACATTTGGTTTGTTTTCAGTTTTGACTATCACAGACAATGCTGCTATGAATATACATGTACATGTACCTGTCTCCCATACATACCTGTTTCTCCAGGGTATGGAGATATGAAATTGCTGAGTCATAGAGTTTACATATCCTTAAACTTAGTGTATAATGCCAAACCATTTTCCCAAAGTGGTTCTATCCATTTAAACTCCCGCCAGCAGTGTCTATTACTCCACATCGTGGCAACACTTAGAATTGTCACACTTTTTGCTAATTTGACAGATATGAAGCCCAAGAGATTTTACTTTCATCTTAGCCCTTGTTACCTTGGTTAAAAGCACTGCACAATCACAGACAACACAGAAATAGCTGAAGGTATGCCCTTCTATTCACTTCCTTATCCATCTTTGTGTTTCAATGGCCCTAGTCAATTTTAGACCTTGTTACTTAGAGTCTATTTTATTTAATTCCCTTTTATTCCTATAAATTTACAAAATAGACTATGTAGATCTATCATCCCTGATGAAAATATCCCACTTGATATGGGCACTAGGTACAAGAAAGTAAAATTCCTCAGAAAGAAGTTATTGTCATCTGCCACAACTCTCTGTAAATCTTTTTTATTTAGTAATACTATAGCACTTGAATCCTTCTATCTAGAAATACTTTTGCACATTTTGAGCATCCATTTCATATATGCAAGTAGTATATATACTATGTGCCTAGACTTGCTATGGATTTGGGATCTGAGATTGTTTCTTCCAAGATACTCAGTCACACTTATTCCAATAGAACCCATTGCTGATAGTCTTGAGATTTTAACCTGTGGAAATTGGAGGGTGCATATGGAACAGGAATGCGAATCAGAGAATTTTCTTTGAACAAACACTGTTCTTTAGAGAGTGTTTTGGCCTTCTCAGGTCACACATTGACGTAGACATCTAACTTCCTTTCTGGGAGCCTCTACAAATACCTTTTTTTCCTCAAGGTCAAGTTCAAGTCTTCCTTGACATGAAGTAGGCCTTCCTGGAAAATGGTGAACTCCACTAAGTTCTCATGTCTTGACTATACATTTTGGTGCTTATTTATATTCTCTAGGATGTATCTCTATATTTTGCTGTGCTTAATCATAATCACTAGACAATATGCTCCTAAGAAACAGGAAACTTTCCTGTCTTGTTTAAGACTGTATCTTCAGTATATGAAATAAGTAGTGCCTGGTACATAGCTGGTACTCAATAAATATGTATTGAATGAATGAATGAAAAAAGTCTTATGTTTTTCTGTATTTGTTAAGTGTGTATGTGTGGTCACCCCATAAATTGTAAAGCCTTATAAGTAGCAACCATTTCTTTATACAGTTTTCCCATACACACACATACATGTCTCTTTGTATACACACACACACACACACACACACACACACACACACACACTGAATTAAAATGGGCCATAAAACAAGAGCCACATTCTCTAAGGTAGGTACTCTTTCAAAACATCTATAACACACTAGATATACGTAAAGAAACTCACGAGAATGTTAAACAGAGTAAGCACAAATACCTGGCATTTATACTTTGTAATCCACTTTTGCTAACAGAGATGTTCTAGTAAATATGTGCTAATCAGAAGGTCTGTGACAGCTTGCACAAAATCAATTCACAATATTCAAGTTATAGCAAGTCCATGAAAAATTCATATTAAATCCTTTCTTATTTGTTTATTTAGTCTCATGCAGATATTAAAATAAATCATTGCCGGGGTGCTTTGAAAATTTTTGACTATAACAGAATTTATCACAAGAAAATATAGAAAATGAATGTGAATACCACTAAATGCAGTATGACTTAAGAAACTAACAATATTGTAATACCATGAAAGTTCATATTATTAGCAGAGAAAGTGAATGAATGACGGCTATCCTCAAGAAGACAAATACGTACTCTGTTATACAATGGTCACAGCATAGACACAGACCATAGGTCCTTTAGGGAAAGTGCAAATAGAAAGAAATAAACAGTTTCTCTACCAGTTATAAGATAAAAACTCTGTTTTTAAGACATTCATATATTTAGTCTTTATTTCTGCTAGAGGAAGATTGAGATGAGTTTCAAATATTTCCCTTTTTATTATAACAATCTTCATAAATCCTTAGAAATCCTAGTACAGAAATATTTCCCTCCCATTCTTAGACTTTTTGATTGAGTTATTAATAGATTAGTACATTCACTAACTGAGACTCATTTACTCATTCATCAAACATTTACTGGGGACTCTCTATGTACCAGGTCCTAGGCTACATGGAACATATTCAATTATTCACCTGAATTAGATGAAAAGGTGCTGATGTTAGTTATATAGATTCTTTTCATTATTCTGAAAAATTGCTTCTCTTAATTACTGTTCAGTTACTATTGTCAGAGAGCACAGACTAGTCCTCAGTTTCATTTAAATCACAGAGAAAGAAATGTATATAACCACCCAAAGAAACACAAAATTTATAGAAGTAATTGAACTATACTTTCAATTTAAATTGCCAGTTCTTCTAAATGATGTCTTAGTCAAATGTCTCTGCCAGTTAATGAACCTTGGATCAAATCATACAATCAGAATATCTCTCAGATATATACTACCTGTATTTTGGCATGTGGACTGGGTCAGAGTAAATTTGAGGTTAGACTTTAGTCTCCTTAGGGCATCTCTCTCTCTAGCTGCCATTGTCAAAGCAAATTTAAGGCTCAAATAAAGTGATGCAATTACACCATACATCCTTCCTTCTTCCTGCCTATCACAAGAGAAAGTGAAGCAGACCACCACTCTAACCCTAGGACTTTTGTTCCCCTTTAAGAATGTATTCAATATCCAGTTTACCCACATACTTTGTATTTTAAAAATGGAACAGCGGGTCATCAAAGTGGCACACTATATGATTTCCTTGATCATACACCAACCTAGGGATTACACTGGCCCTATGTACTTTCAGTAACAATAATCAAGATGAAAGGCTAGTATTAGAATTAGTATGTTTTAAAAATACCATTGGAGAAGGAAATACCATCTTATGCTGTGAAAATTGGAAGCAATTCACAGGTAGTAACTGTAACTAACACACCTATAGCTTCACGGAGTGAAATAAATCATTCTACAGTTTCACTTGATCAAGCAGGATCACACTACTCTTTTAAAGAGTGACCATGCCCCAAAACAATGCAGCGTTGGCTCCTTGCCAAACAGCCAGACCACAAACATGGATACACCTTGGACAACGGACATCCTGGGCGCAGTAGCAGCAAAATTCTAGATCCTACCACTTCCCACGTGGAAATCCAGCAAAGAAAAACAATCTGGAGATCACATGATCCAGGTTTGTCATCCTCTGCATCTGTCCCCATGTATAAACATCTTGATGCAGAAGGAAACTGACTCATCCCTATCAGGAAAAGTCAGCTTTCCTTTGCTTAACATATACCAGGGCTTGGGCCACATGAGGTCTGAGTAGGAAACCATACAGAATACTAACATGTAACTTTTCAAAAGAAAAGCTAAACTACTTCCAACATGTTCGTGCTACAAAGTCCAATGAAGGAGGGCAGCGGAGAAAGACAGTGAGTGATATAAATTCGAACAAGACAACTATCTAAGATAAAAATTCTCCACAGACTAAGAAGATAAGTTAGGAAAAGTAACTGAAGAATTCTGAATACAAACAGAATTAGAAAATTCAAGATTATGGTAACTATGCAGTACTCTCATTAAGAGACAAATGCTTGAAATACCACTCAATTACTGTGCTGTATTCAAAAAACCCCTAACAGGTTTTAAAATATGTTGGGGAACAACACTGTAAGGTCTTTCATAAAGTGATTGCCCAATACTGGTCAGGGTGAGAAACCACCACAGTTGACTAATGCTTCTTTTATAAATAAAGATTCCTGATGACATCTGAGAGTAGAATTAGGACATTAAAGACATACCACTCTATAAATGCAACCCACGATACAAGGGAACAAAAGACTACAGTTTAAGAAATTACAATGTATAAGTCCTTGCTTCCTATTTCTCACTTAAAAGCATAAGATCAATTAAACTTACATGGTAGACTTGAAAGAAATGATAATAAGAGAGACTCTGATTTCAGTGGCACATTATGTTTCCCAAGGTGACCACAACAATAACTGCCATCCCACGTGCTCCTCTGCAGTGTGACCTTCCTATTCCACCATCAAGAAGTGGAGTTTATTTCCCATCCTCTCAAATCTGAGCTGGATTGGGAATTTACTTTAACCAATAGAGAATGTAGAAGTATAACTGTTATTTCTGAGCTTGGGCCTCAAGAGATTGCAGCTTAGACCCTGAAGTACTCCTTCTTGGAACCTAGACCCATGCTGTGAAAGCCAGAGGAGACATGTGGAGAGGACTGGTTAGAAAAGGGACAACCACAGCCCCCACTGACAGTACAGTCTGAGCTCCCAGGTGCAGCCAGCACCAGCCATGTGACTAAGACCATTGTGGACTTCCCAATCAACCTGGTGAAAAGCAGATCCACCAATCAATCCAAAGAATCTTGAAAAGCAATAAAAGTAACAAATTGTTATTGTTTTGTAGCTACTAACTTTCATTACCTAGCAATAAATAACTGTAACAACTTCTATAGTGTTTTATTGTATCAATATGATAGGTAGACACATACACACTTAATGACAATAGAAATGGTTATTTTGAAAATACATGTTTTGATCTAATAGTGTATAAACAAGAGAACAGTCTTATGTTGGCATCTCTTTCCATCTGATCATTAAAACCTCAATATTTTGGATGTATTAGAAAGATCGTAGAGTGTCATCAAAGCAAATTAAATAAAAAAGTCACTGCAAACTTTGCACGTTATAATATTAGGTTGGTGCAAAAGTAATTGTGGTTTTTGCCATCACTCTTAATTGTGAAAACCGCAATTACTTTTGCACCAACCTAATAGTAACAGTAAAGTTCTTCAAAAACATTTACAAATATTTAACTTTAATTTCAGCAAGGATAGAAAAAAGTCACGTGCTTATATTGAAAACCTTTTCTGCTCCTCCCTCCTTTTCTTTGATTCTTCAGTCAAATACTTTCCCACCCTCAAAGATGTATACATATTAATAATTTGCAAACATCAAACAATGGTGAGAAACATTTATGTTGCTCCCGAGCATTGCACGTACAAAGGTGGATGATCATTGCCTATGACTTACATTTTAATTCTCTAACAATGCAACAGCTATATGAGAAAGACTGTCTATAAACTTGTTTTTATTTTGAAAGCATCCATAACTTTTCCAATTAGCAAATATGAGTCCCTGAGAGCTGGAACTTACTTTTTCTTCCATCATATCTATACCCAGTTTTATGGTGTTTCTGGAATATACACTGGGGACACATTAGAGACGTATTTAAATCAGGAAAGGGGTCTCACACAGGAGTAGAGAAATCTAAAAATATCCAGTAGAGCAGGAAAACTGACAAGTACTCGCACCATGCAGATAATATCTGGTATAACAACTAAAGACAGGAAGCTTCTGAGAAGGAGCCTCCTGCCCTCTGTACCCTTCCACTCAAAAGGCAGAGAAGTGCCTGCAATTGCAGAGACTTGATCACAGTGCATGCCTATATCAAAACATCTCATGTGTCCCACAAATAGACACACCTATTACGTACTCACAAAAACTAAAAGTTTTTTTAAAAAGAGACTTGGCAGCAGCTAATCATTTTACCTCTTTGAACAACACTCCCTACACAGAGTTGACTTCCAAAAATACCAACAATTGTTCTGAGAGCCTCCAAGCCTGCTTTCATGCCAAAATGGTGACCTGATGCTGTCCTCATGACCTGTCCGTCAGAGGAAAATGATGCAGCTCTCACATTGCTGGCAGAAGCCCCTAATAGGTAACAGTCTTCCTTCTTAGAAATTACCAGGCTTTTTCTCTTAGCTTGTTCCCAAAGAATGGGGTAGCAGCTAGGGACTGGAGAAGTACTCAAAAAGATGGAGTGGGAGGTAAGGAGGGGATGTTTGCAGAATCCATTCACTTACAGACAAATATCTGATGCAACTTCTGGAACACACAAGTCTATAACTGAAGACAAGGGTACCACCCCCTAATAAGCAATTATTTCCATCCAGAATATGCTTTTGGGTAACAGCTTGTGGTGTGATTCATTATTCATTTCACCTTGATGAAACAATTGTAGCAAACCAACACTGGACTTGGAGTCAGAAGTTCAATGTCAAAATCATGACAGAGCCAGTAAATCACTAAGTGACAATGAGTCTCAATTTCCCTTTTATAGAAAGGAACTTGAAGGCTCTCTCCATTCTTCAACATTCCATTCCAACCTTTTGTTCTTCAGAATCCAATTGAAAAGCTCTTGCTTTTATAAGCTTTTTCATTTGTATGGATTATCTAGTATGGTTTTTTTCCAATACCCATTTGTTTATAGATGCTGGGAAAGGCTGCGGAGAAGGAGGTGACAGAAAGAGGTGTGTGGCAGCATTCTGAGGCATATGACACACACACCAGTAAAGAAGCAGGCAGGTCACACAACAGCCCCTACCTAGGCACACCACCTCCGTGGTTCCATGGCTCAAGCTAGCTGTGGTAGGCTAGCACCTAGGTGACACCTCACATCCCAAAAGCAGGTGTGTGCAACAAGCCTTGCATTAATTGGCCTCCATTTCTGAGGATACATATAGAATGGAGCATATTTTGTGATACTTTCATGGAAAGTGGAGTTCCCAGGGTTAAATAAGACAGTGTTGAGGTCGGTTGGGTACACAGAAGTTTCATGTGCTATGTTACGGTTGGGCAAACATTCCCTGGGGTCATATATCCATAAGATGCCTGATTTGATTATATTAAATACTTCTGCTATAATAAAGATGTTGCCTTATTTTTCTCTCTAGGAGTAATGACACATTCAAAACAAAGAATGAAGGTGGATAAAGCACAGAGTCCTGGACTGCAGTTCTGCCCCGGATTCAAAACAGTTTCTCCATGGGAAAATTTGATGTGCTATTTGCTAAATAATTTAAGAATGTAAGTTATCAACCAGAGAAAAAGGTCTGCCCATATTGGGAATTTAAAAGCTCTTATGTTTTAGCAAGTACTCTAAATAATACATGACATTGGAAGAAAAAAACCATGAGCAATACAAAATATTACACAATAATGTAAAATATAAATATTCAAATATACTAATTGTGTGAGACACTATCAGTTGCATACCTCAAAATATGGGACTTATGGGAAGGTTGTTTAAAGGGAATCAACTCAGGCAGCAGGGCCTGTTAGCCCTTCTACCTTCCTCCTTTTCCTAACCTCCAACAGGACATGGTGGCATGAACTCTGGCACCCACTGTAGCCTATTTGACAATGGCAGTCATGTGCTAGGAAGCAGAGCACCAAGAAAAAAGTCTTGGTGCCTAAAGAACCACTGAGTTCCCAAACCAGCTCTGGACTGCTTATCTCTAGAATTCTGTGAAAAAAAAAAAGAAACTTTCCTTCTTTCTTTCTTTTGTGTGTGTGTGTGTGTGTGTGTGTGTGCGCGCGTGTGTGTGTGTGACGGAGTCTCACTCTGTCACCCAGGCTGGAGCACAGTGGCACAATCTTGGCTCACTGCAACCTCCACTTCCTGGGTTCATGCCATTCTCCTGCCTCAGCCTCCCGAGTAGCTGGGACTACAGGTGCCTGCCACCATGCCCTGCTAATTTTTGTAGTTTTAGTAGAGACGGGGTTTCACTATGTTGGCCAGGCTGGTCTCGAACTCCTCATCTCGTGATCTGCCCGCCTCAGCCTCCCAAAATGCTGGGATTACAAGCGTGAGCCACCACGCCTGGCCTGAAACAAACTTCTTTCTAATTCAAGCTGTTGTTATTTGGGGGTTTCCTATTATATATAATTATTTAGCTTGTGAATTTATCCAAACACTACTTTCAACCTTTGACATCTAAGCCCATAGATCAAATCTACTTTTTGGGTCCCAAACTCACACTTGGTATAAATGGATTTTTAACTGTACAGGGAGGAACAGACATCTGAGATAGTCAATTATTCAACACAAAGATATTTGGTTAACTAAAAAAATAATCTGAGAGTAAACTCAATTTGTTTTTGCCATGTCAATACAGAAATAGGTTGTTCAGGAAATTCACTGAAGTTTTTGATTTCTCAATCTTCTCATTTTATAATGAAGATAATATTGACCTACCCATGAGCACCGACAGAGGATTAACTAATTAACAATTGTCAATCACCATGAAAATATAAATTTTAAGAAGCAATAAGACTTTTCATTAAACTATTAATGGCTGTGCTAGTAATTTCTTCCTTCACTGAAGAAAATTTACATTTGATAAGCACCAAAGGCTCACAGCACAGTAAGAATAAAACTTAAATGAAAATTACATCTGAAGACACTTCATGACATTTTAACAAAAGCATTAAGGCAAAAGATGCTACTATCAAATACAATCTCTTTGAGATAGGCTCAACATATTTCTGTTGAATTAAGAGACTGGATGTGGTAGTCCATACATTCTTGTATTCTGCATATTCTAAAACTGCCACAACCTAACTCACTTCCCAACAGTTGTTCATAAACTCTACCCTACTTGATTCTCTTCAAGCTGCTCATCAGACAACCTAATGTGAAACAGATTTTTATTATTTCCAGGTTACTAACTGACTTTACATTCAGTTTTTTGTGTGTGTGCAAACCTACAGCACTTTTTACACACACAATGCCCCCAGAGAACTCTTCAATATTCTGAGTGTGCAAATGCTGCGACAGAATTCTACTGCTTGTGAAATTATTTTCTGAGGCGATAACAGAATTTGAACTCAGGGTCTTTTTACCCATCTGCAATTTTCTACCCTGAACACCCGCCCGCCTTTCCCTTCCATCCCACACCTTCCCTTTAATGTCCCAGTGATTACTCTGGGCAGAGTTCACCTTCAGCCTCTTCCACAAGACCTCTCCTATCAGCTCCTGTGAACACTTGCCACTCCCTTCTTTGAAGAGTCACAGAATTTACCATCCATATTAGCAATTCTGGTATATAATGATATACTGCCATATGCAACACACATTTTCAGGTACACCTGTCATTGTCAAATACTGTACATGTGTTTACGCTTGCCTCAAGTGCACAGTAAGATTGTAGGCCATAGGTTTCATGACTCACATTTCTTTTGTGCCCTCATAATGCTCAGCAAAAGATGTGAATATAGCAAAACACACTAACACATATACTATAAGTATGTTCTTTAATATGTTTGGTGCGCTGCAAAAACAGGCAGTTGTCTTTATGGTCATTTGTTGCACAAATGCACTTCTTTAGGCACTATTTTCCTAGAAAGCAAAAGTACAAATCTCACATATTTAAATGAACTCACTTACACCAGATGATTTCCAAACTACCGATCACCTGAACATCTATTACAGCTAGACCAATCCCATCATGCTTACGCTTGCCTACTAAAAATGAGGTATAAATATTTTTCATTGTACTAAACTAAGATTAGTATATTTTCTAATTTTTGAGCTAATTTATAAAACTAGAGAAATATTTAAAAACCATTCTAAAAGTTGCATAGATAATTCTGTGTTACTAAATAAATAAGCTACAAGTATAAAATGTTTTAGTGATATCTATTGCATGACTATCTTCTTATATGTGCCAGTGTGCAGGCTAAAAACTGATGACAGGGCCTTAATTTTTAATATTTTGTATAGAACTAACTTAGAATAAAATGTTAATTTTATTCACTGGGTTTGGGAAACTGGGTCTCTCTCTTCTTTATTCCTAAAACATAACATTCTTTATTTAAAGAATGTTAAACATCAAGACCTTCCTAAAAATGTAATGAATGCAATTAAACTAATTTTCATTTCCTCCATTTGGCCAGTCACCCTTAGCAGCAATAACACATTAATTCTTTTTGAATTTTAGAAGGGAAGAATTTTAAGATGGAATGGCAAATAATAACTCATACTAATTCTTTCAAAATATCTCAAGATTCTGGAAGACATTCAAATTTGGAATCTGACTCTTGTGAGTTACTCTTAAAGGAAACACTATCTTCTTTAATAATACCAACAATACTAACACTAATAATAGATAATGTTTATCACATCCCTTCACTGTGTGCCACACACCTTGCCATGATGATACATCTACCAGCTCATTTAACTGCCACAACCATAAAAGGCAGGCAATGTTATCACCTTTACAGGTAAATGTTCAATTAAACATTTAAGTAATCTGTCTAAGGACATACAACCAGCTTCGGGAGAACTGAGATTTGCAATTTAGTCAGCCATTTGCCAGAACCCACCCCTCTATCCATCATACTGACATTTCTACCAGTCCCATTAACCACACAACACTTTTTACTCATTTGAACATTTTGAAGTTTTGTTAATTCATTTCTCCTTTAGAAAATTGGTAAGAATTAATTACTACTGAATGATTACATTGATTTTTTTAAGCTAATGGAATTTTTAATGAAAATAATATGAAGGGAGATGATGGGAAACTGCAAGTCTGAAAATCAGATATAAAAGCAGCCTGTTAAGATTCACGAGATGGCCACAGATTCTAAGCGATGAACAGTAAAATTAAATTTGTCTGGTAATTTCTTTTTTTGTGGGGAAAGGTGGGCATAACCAGTAATTCCTTAGTAATAAGATTTCCCATGGAGATGGACCTTGGTATATTTTTTCAAAAAGGAAAGAAAACCCTACATGATCTAATCCTGTGAGACTAAAGCACCCTTCTTAGCTTCCATTTGCTGGATTTCAATAAGGCATTAAACCACGAATGTCAAAATGCCTCATATTGAAAGACAAGAACACTAGCCAGCCTTAATGCTTTATACATCCTGCTTTTACAGACAAGATTTGTAGGGTGTCATTTCCACTTGCTGTAACAATCCCAGCTACAAGAGGCCTTATAAGTAGTAATCAATCTGAGAAGAAGAGATCCTTCTTTATTAAAAAGAAAAAGAAAGAAAAAAAGCTGAATCAGAAATGGTGTTACAAAAATTGGAGCAAGACTGGAGAGAAACTTAGACAACTCATAAAGGGAAAACTAAACCACAATTCAAGAAAAAAAAAAAAAGTATGTAAGTGGCCTGATGTCTACCTTTGGGTTCTGGCCTAAGTACGCAACTGGTGCTTTAAACAATTCTACCCAGAAAAGTATCTCAGATTTAACACAAGCAAAAAGGGAACCCACCATTCTAATTTCCAAACCTGCTTCTTTATTTTTCCTAGTATCGAGTGATGGCCACCCAGTACAGCTGAGGAATTCAGAGACACAACTAATCAATTACTACATCTGGATGATTTTACCTCCTAGATATTTATCGAATTTGGCCACCCTCTCCACCCTATGACCACTGCATTGGTTTTGATCCCATCTTCTCTTACTAGTACAATTCCAAGAGCTTCCTATCTCAAATCCTTTCCCCACAATGTTCCTTCTCCAATCTAACTCTGCAAAATAGAATCTAATCGGAATATGTGTTCACTCCCCTGCATAAAATATTTGATGGTTACCCACTGCCTAGAACAGTAATTATTGAACATTCTTAAACCTCCAAACTCAAAACTCAAATGGAATCTGACTTGAATATTCATCCTGGGCTGCTCTGGTTGCAGGGAATGGAGAATCCCTGCTAATTCAACTCCCTACCTCCACCCCTACCTGGCTGATATCTGTGAAGTTCCTCAGAGCAGTCTGAAAAATGCAGGCCAGAGAATCAAATTTAAGCTCTTGGCATGGCCTCCCCATTTCCAGACCCTGCCTTCCTTTCCTGGTTCATTGTAGTAACTGGCTCCAATATGGCATCCAATGATCCCTACCTCCTGGTATTCACGCCTTTGTATAATTCTCTCTCATACACTAGAGTTGATCTGTGTAATCGGTAGAATATGGCAGAAGTAAATTTAATTTATGCCACTTCCAGGATGAAGTCATAAAAGACACTGCAGCTCCCATCTTGATGTATCTGTCTCTGTCTGCTGTCTGTCTGTCTGTCTCTCTCAGAGTACTTATTCTGAGAAAAGTCAATTACCATGTCAAGAGCTACCCTACAGAAAGGCCCTTGCAGTGAAGCCTCCTGACAGGTCTTCAGGCAGAAGCCAAGCAATTAAGCTAAGAAGTGGATACCCCAGGCCGGGCGCAGTGGCTCATGCCTGTAACCCCAGCACTTTGGGAGGCCAAGGTGGGCGGATCACCTGAGGTCAGGAGCTCGAGATCAGCCTGGCCAACATGGCAAAACCCCATCTCTACTAAAAATATAAAAATTAGCTGGGCGTGATGGTGCATGCCTGTAATCCCAGCTACTCAGGAAGCTGAGGCAGGAGAATCACTTGAATCCAGGAGGCGGAGGTTGCAGTGAGCTGAGATCACGCCATTGCACTCCAGCCTGGGCAACAGAGCAAGACTCTGTCTCCAAAAAAAAAAAAAAAAAAACAGTACATACCCCAGCCCCGTCCAGGCCACCAGGTAACTGTTGCCCTGATTGACACCTTGATGGCAACCTCATAAGAAACTCTGGATTAGGATCTCCTGGAAAAGCTGCTGCCAAACTCCTGACCTATAGAAACTTTGAGAAAATACATGGCTGTTGTTTTTATACAAAAACTTTTGGAATAATTATTATGCAACAATGAATAATTAATACATTCTTATTCTCTCATTAATTCTCCATCTTACACATTTTCTATGGATTAAAATTGCTCAGCAGATTCTATACTGCTTCATACCTCTTTCCTATTCTTTCTCTTCTGTCGATCTGAAGCACCTCTTTCCCTTTCTTGGCCTGGCTAACTCTTGCTCATCACTAAAGACATCATGTGCTCCAGGAAACCACCCCGATGTGCCAAGTTGGCCTTAATGACACCCCCCCACACCCCCTCCAAAATTATTTTTTTTCTCAGAATATGCTGGAACCTGTATTCCAATGATTTATTGGTCAAAGAGTAGGATCTTAGCAGATGTTTATTGAACTGAATTGCTGATGAATGCATAGTGGTATCGGGAAAACACACTACTGAGAGGTGCTATTCATTTCATTACTTGTGGATGGTCTTCTTAGTGTACCAAGAAATGGTGCCTTACACTTCACATTTTATTAAGCCAAACTGCAGTATCTAATCAATATAATAATATTTATATTATTAAACACTTGTCAGTTGTAGCCTGGTGTTCATAAGAAGAAAGCTATCACTATATAGCTGTCAGGCACCAACTTAAGCTCCATCTATGAGTGACCATTAGCAAAAGTTAAAGCAAAGCATGGTTCTTTGCTCTTTTGCTAGGCACTGGGACTAATGAATTGCAAAGGGCAGGCAGACTGCTTGCAGAAGGAAGTTAGCGGTAATGGAAGGAGGCAGAAATTAACTGGGGGAAGGGGATGCTGTGTTCATCTAATCTACTTCATAACCATCGCTTCAGGCCAAGTGACAAAATAGTATCAATAACGCAAGAGAAGCTCTGCTTAGGTTTCTGCAGGCCACAGAAGGTGATGGCAAGAAATGATTGAGGTTAGAAGATGGTATTCTTTCTCCCAACAGAGAGACACTTTGGTGGAAAAACAAAAGAAATGAACAAATCAATGGACTAAGGCTTGTACCCAAAAACTGTGGCCTTGGAAAAGGAAGAAAAGCAAAAAGAGAGGGGCAGAAAAGTGTAGAAAACTATTCAGAACAAGAGGAACAAAGGAGCAACTCAAATATGAGCTCTCACATAAAATTGTAAATCTTTCCCTTTAAATGCATGATAATATCTGTAATATTGAATATAAATATTAAACCAGATCATACAGCCACAAGACATGGCTTTTTAATAACCAGCATAAAACACTGGTGAAAAGCAAATATTTTGCATAGAAAATAAAATTAGGTATAAGAAATAGTAAGTATATAATAGATTTGACAGATTTCTTTTTAAAAAGATTAAAAAAGCATTCTCAAGAGTCTGTCAACCTGATAATTTAATTATGAGGGGGAACAGTTTTATAAAACAGAAAAAGTTAAGTTTAAAGGGAATCTGAGTAATAAAAAATATACACTTTAAATAATTCATAAATTACATGGAAAAATGTTTTGTTGGTACAACCAAAAAAAAATCTTAGTGCTTGAATGTATAATAGTGCTTTTTCTAAAACAATATTTCTTTTAAATTTTTTTTAACAATGACAATCTTTTCTATAACAGTCTATTTTGCAAGAATGATAGAGATAGGTAAGTTGATGGCTGCTCTTACTTTTATTTTCTGCTTTTATAACCAGTTCCTAGTTCACAAGAGATCTGAATATCTACCTCCTATTCTAGTATCTCCCACAGCCGAAAACCAAGATGTCTGAGGTCATCAAAATGGGCACAACTCCAAGAAAGCCACACAAGATGGATGAGTCTTCATTACTTAGATAAACTGACATTAAAATCAACATTTCTCAAGACTAATTGGAGTTTTTACTTGAAAAACAGTTCAGTGTACATGCCTACTATACACATACTAATATTAATTATGCATTTAAAGGCTGAAGTTAACGAAGCTCATGACCCCAAACATCCTTGTCTACATTTTTATTTCGTCACCAGGGGGAGCTAATTCTGCTCTGTGAGTAGGTAGAGTCTAAGAGTCAGATTTAAAACACAAAACAAAAAAAAAGAGGGAGGGAAAAGATTAAATTGATGTGGTATTAAATATATTTCAAATATGATATAGTGTCCATAAGGCATATATATTATACATGCAAAGAAAACAAAACAGAATAGGTATATATCCTTTCTTGTTAAGTTAGAAAACAATAATGAAAGCCATCAATTAATAGAATATTGCTGTGTTTAACAGAAGACATATACACGCCCAATCACTTATGATTATCTTTGGTCCTATTGGGTTCTTACTCACCCTTCAGATTTTGAACATTTGCCCATTTGTTGCATTGACTCTGTTATTTTCTTAGTTTGAAGCACTATGATTCTACATTCTAACAGCTAATCTTTTGCTCAAAAATAACCCATATAATTACATTATAATTATATTGAAACGAATGTTTTCTTACCCTTTTGCTTCAAATATTTTCTTCTGTTCCAAATATATTTTTTAGCACTTTTAATGTGTGTTCAAAGAGTTCTGCCCAATAACCTACTTAAATTCATTCTACAATTCACCCAGGAGACACAATCACTTTAAACTTTGAGAAGCTCCAGTTGGAACAAAGATGGGGAAAGGGTTCAGAGTTTGTGGAATAATCACCTCTAATCGATCAATTTCCCCTGAAG
Organism: Nomascus leucogenys; assembly: GCF_006542625.1. Lineage (NCBI taxonomy): Eukaryota > Metazoa > Chordata > Mammalia > Primates > Hylobatidae > Nomascus > Nomascus leucogenys. The sequence continues at coordinate 54,516,017 of NC_044384.1, read as the reverse complement.
GTAAAACCGAAAGAAAGGAGGAGTGAAGAGTTCCAGTCCAATTCCTTGAAGTTTAAAGGAACTAAGCCCTGAGGCACAGTGTAGAATGATTCCTGCCGACCCCTCCCAAGACCTATTAAGAGGTCATAGATCTCTGTGACATTGCTACCATTCCCTAAAGACAAGATCCCCAAACACAGACTTAGCACAAAGAGAAGGGTGTGGAAATAGTCTACTTTTAACAGCTTTTTTAGTAACCCACTCCTTATAAAAGGAAACAGATAAAGGTCACGAGCATCCTAAGTAGAGAATGTGAAAAACAACATGAGTCAAGCAAAAATGTAAAAAAAAAAAATTCAACATCTTAAGTTTTATCATGTTGAATTTCACATTTGAAAACATGTTAAATGTGGCAGAGCTCTTATGTGCACACAACTGTATCCAAATAGCTAAACATTGGTGCTTACAAGATAGACCAAATGACTGCAGAGGGCCTAAGAAATAGTGGGTCTCTTTTAATTCGTCTTCCCCACAAAAGAGACCCCACTGTCTCCACATCCCAAATAGAGCTCTTCATTTATAATTTTTATACTTCTCCACAGGGACAAACTGACAGCTTTAATTACCATCAATGACCATCAAGGACAGGGGAGAAATTCTTGAAGATATTCTCCCATGGCTTGTGTTCTTGACATTTTATTTACAATTTTTGGCAAATGAATCCTGAAACCACAGTTAGATCATTATATATTCATTATTAATTATACAACTAAGGCAAAACAATTTACAGACAAATAATGCTAATTTTCTTCTTGAATTCTATTCATTTCAAAAGACTTAATTTTTAAAAACTCAAATTAGTCAAGAAACAGGTGATTTATGAATACAGTTATAACTAATATAAGATATTCTCCACTTAGGTTTTACTTGTAAAAATTAAAGTGAATACACCCATTTATTTTCTATTTCTAGGAGATTACATCCTTCAAGAACTTTTCATTCATGATCAGTAGCTTTCTTGTGAGTCAGAAGTTATTCAAGCAAGCTAAAAGTAAAAATATGGACATCAAAATTACAGAGAAATATTTCTTATATTACCCTTTCAAAATCCAAACTTTTTAATTTTAATAAGTTAATTAATGTAACAGATCATCACTTATACTGGAAAAGCATATTCATCAGTACAGACAGTCCTTTCATAAATACCAATTACAATACCCACAAGCATTCAAAGAGCTTTGGGAAGATAACAGATCTAAAAATAATTATTTTATATCCATGTTGTGGTAGCAAATTTTACAAATATATCAAGAAGAGAATGGCAGACCAGGTACTAATATTCAAAAACTTCTGCTGCAGCAAAATCAATGTGGAAATAACAAAGCTTGTATACTAGGTAATGAATGAACTGACCTTACCTCCAAAACCGGAAAAGGAAGCATACTGAGCCTACAGTTCAGAAGTCGTAACCAACTATGGATGGTCACTTTGTCTTTGGTAACTGCACGGAAGAACTTGGTCAGAGCCCTGACAGTTGAACAAAGTGACACACTCAGCCCCACCACTTTCTCTAAAACTGAGAGGAGCAAAGATTTGGTGAGCTGTTTTTCACCTCATTAAATAAGTGATAGTCAAGAACAGTGGTCTCTGAAGTACAGGGTATATTATCCTGCAGGAGAGAGGATACTCTGAATAGTTAGAAACCAATCAGAACAGACACCAATCAGAAATAGCCATCCAGGTACTAACCAGACCTTCCTGAGAGCAATGAGATAAACAGTACTCCAGTCAGCTGGGTGGGCTGGCTTCTCCAGCCCCTTTTATCCCATCTCATACTAATGCAGTCTACAGTGTCCAGCAAACTGGAATTACGGATCAGCATATTTAATTTTAACTAATCTAATTCATGCAAAATCCTCAAATTTTGACAACTGATTTTTAAAACTTTTCTGCAAAAAAAACTGCAGGATATTGATAGTCAAGCACAAGTAATCAACAAGAAAACGGCAAATCTGGCCCTTCCACACCAAGTAAAAGCTCCTGTCACCTACCATATGAAAGGGAAAGGGGAGGGGGAGAAAGAGTTTCATCAGAGCTGACTGAAAGTTGGCAAAACAAAAGCACAGAAGTGAGATTATCGGGAAAGTTCTTTGAAATATGAACTTATACCCACCACTGATAACAACCTCATGGGAAAGAATAACACACATTCTCTCTGGAGGTTTTGTGAAGTATTTTTTTCAGTTTTAACAGTCATTAAAATGAATTACCAAAATAAACAAACATGGACCAGGACTTCAAAATAACATAAAATTATTTTTAAACCCTGTTTATTTCATCTTTACCTAATTTTTTAATTTCTATTTTTGTGAATGTTGTACAATGCATGTATGTATGTAATGTATTAGTAAATACATATTATGACAGTGCATTTAGAAATCACTAGTCTAAAAGTAAAATGCATATAGAGACGGGCTGGAGAATGGAATCTATTGAGGCCATGAAACTGCATTTTGGGGGCTTAGGGAGATTTGGAGAATGAAGTAGGCTAAAAAAAGACATACTTTAGGTACAAAATGAGGAACTGATCAAAATGGAAGGAAACAGGAAAATAAAACATATAGTCCCTTAAACCTAATTAATATAGAAACATAAATTAATAACAAAAGATTAATAACAAAGTATGAATAATGAATTAATATAGAAATTAATATAGAAATATGCAAATAAAACTTATAATGCCTTAAGCCTAATTAATATGAACTAAAAAGTTGAAATATCACACTTATTTCATGTAATTTATTTCAACTAATGGTTTGATAAGGAAAACAGCAAAAGGTTCTAAGCAGTTTCAATCTGCTTTTATGAAAACGATGCTTCATTCTGTAAACTACTCATCTCCCTTATTCCCACTGCCAACAGAACTAGCTGTTAGAGCACTTTATTGTTCATTGGAATGAACCAATCTTTAATTTGCCACAACCATATGACACATGTATACTCACTTTCACATTTAAAAAAATTATTTGGCCAAATAATAAGGATATTCCAGATGTCTAAAAGTTTTCAGCTCACAAAAATTGTATGAGGCTTCCAGGAAGTTTCATAAGATTTAAAACAAAATTAAATGGACGTACTACTTTACACTGATGAACAACATCCATTCATCAATTCAGTTCATTTTCCTAAAAAATGTGAACAGGAAGAATATTTGTAAAGAAGCCACAACCCTGGGTAGGGCTTTATATATATGGTCTACAAATATGTTCCCCAAAGCTACAGCAGAATTACTACCACACATATTTCTACACACTCATCTACCAATAGTATGGTAGACCAGAGGGTTAAGAACTAACACAATGCTATTTAGTTTCTTCTGCAATTACGCCCAGGCAATTCACATTAATGATGTGAAAGAACACTTAACAGACAACTCAAGTTTGCAAATTAGCAGGAGAGAAGAGAAAAATGACTCAGAACAACAAGCATAGAGTATTACCAAATGCACTTTACACATTTATCCTGTTAAGTGTAGCTTAGTTTTGATGATTTACAATGCTAGTTCTTACTCACTTTTGTAAGCATAACAAAGTCTCTGTAATCTCAGCCTTCCCCATAGCACCCTGCTATTAAATCTTTGTTGAGCAGTGTGATGAGACCCCTCTGGCTTCCAGCCCTCCCCACCCCCTGAGGGAATTGGCAAGAAATGATAGGGTTTGTGGATTAGTAAAATGAGAGGTTCTCTGTGCTTTTCCTTCTTTAAATATATATTTTGATAATCTGTCTTCTGCATCAGAGTCCCAACGGCATTAGAGTGTTGATTCCCCTGCCTTCTTAGCCTCCAGGAAAAAGACAACAAGGCTAGGGCAAGACAGGTGGTTTCCATCTATTGCTAAAATTGAAGAGAGGGATTAAATTTTACTTTCACCTTTCCCCCTATTCCTTCAAGCAGGGATGATACATAACTTACTTATACATGTTGGACTGTAGACTCCAGGAAAATTGCACCATGAGACAAAGGAGAGAGAACTCATCTATGAGTGTCACCACGCCCTTTGCTATCTTCAGGGGCTGTTCTGTTCTTTCTTAGATCAAGGATGCTTGTCCAGAAAACTATCCAAATTCTAGAATATCCTCTCAGTGACAGACTCCATGAGCTGTGTGTGACACTCGCATTTTCTTTATCCCTGCAGGATCCACTGTCTAAAATTTCAGTCCACATGGACAGCTAATCATTATTTGACCTGGCACATAATCTTGTAGCTGACTTTCAAATCTGGGTCTAGAATTGATCATCTTGTACTTCTGTATTTGACCTTCATCTCCAAAGGCTTAGTTTGGCCTTGGCTCAGTTTCAAGACTTTTGATACAGAGTGAATAGGTTTTCATCAAGGCAGTCTCTCCAAGGAATGTGCATCACCCTTGGGGATGAAAGTCACCAAAGGAACAGATATTAAGTTACCAAGAAAACCCTCAGTTAAAAGAAGGGAAGAAACTAAGACAGGGTTTTTATGGCTCTCTCATGAGTAACCCATATAGGCATCAGAACATAGAATATATCCCTTTTCTGTTATTTTGCAAATCAACAAGTTGTAAGATAGCTTTCACCTCTAATCGTACTCTATAATTAACCCTCTAGCACACTGCTCAGGATTCCCTCTTTCTTTACACAGATTGTTCATCAAAAAGTCTTCAGGCAGTGGTCTAGCTGGGTAGGGCCAAACATGTCAGTAACGACTTCAAGATTAATAGAAGGGAATCCACAAGGAACAAAGAATAAATTGAGAAAGCAGCAAGATAAGACCATGGAACGGGCAGGGAGAAAGGAAAGGAGAAAATATGGACAGGGAAATTAAGAATCTTGGAGAAAGGACCAGAATTAGAGGAAAATCAGCAAAGATGCAAATGGGGCTGAATGAAGTTAAAAGGCAAAACGAATTAAAAAAAAAAAAACAAAACAAGGAAAGAAAAAAGTAATAAAACCAAGAGGCAAAAAAAAAAAAAAAAGTATATATAAAAATACCTTCCTTTGCTAAATCCAGCACTTTGTCAGCTGGGGCTGGGGGGTGGGGAAGCAGCAAGAAGAGAGAATTCAACCAGTGGGAAGCAAACACTGGAACTGTCAGACCTCCCAACTTACACTAAAAGGCTTTAACCAAGCAAGAAAGCAAAAGCATCATATTACTTTTTTAATTAAAATGCTTCCAAGTGTCTTTAATCTTTTCCAGATCAGACTGGAGGGCAACCTTCAGCCAACTCAAGCTTCACCATTAACACCTTCAACAAACATGGATCGTTCCTGATTTCATTTCTCCCTTTTTTTTGCTTCCTCCTTGGCCTCCACTTATACTTTGCCTCCCAAATCTACCACCGTCCCAAAGAAATCATCCTGAACAACAATAAACAGGAAAACAAGACCCATCAGATAACTCTCTCTGGACATGCGCTTCAACAAGTGGCAACTAAGACTCTCCTTTTTTTTTTTTTTTTTTTTTTTTTTTTTGAGACAGAGTTTCACTCTTGTCGCCCAGGCTAGAGAGCAATGACACGATATCAGCTCACTGCAACCTCCGCCTCCTGGGTTCAAGCGATTCTCCTGCCTCAGCCTCCCAAGGAGCTGTGACTACAGGCGTGCGCCACTACGTCCTGCTAACTTTTTTGTATTTTTAGTAGAGACGGGTTTCACCATTTTGGCCAGGCTAGTCTCAAACTCCTGACCTCAGGTGATCTGCCCACCTCAACCTCCCAAAGTGCTGGGATTACAGACATGAGCCATGACGCCCAGCCTCTACTTTTCTACCTTTGACTAACCTGCTGTAGTATGTGACCACAGAACAGATTCCCTACTTTCAGAAAGCTTCAGACCAAAATAAACCAAACATTTTATCAGTTTTTTAAAAAATTTAACTCATAATCTTTGCCATACCATGTGTGGAAAATTCAGCACTTCCTGCACATGTATTATTAAAGTTGTATGAGACAAGAATAATGCCTTTTGCTTCGATTCAGTTTTATAGAGCTGAACATAAGAATAACTATAGGGCAGGCACTCAGTAAAAATTAACCACTCACCAAGTAGAACTTGAAGGTTGTTTTCTAAATTATATATATTTTAAAATGACTTTTAACATGAGGAAAAAAAAAAACAAAAAAACATGAGACAGGACTCACTCCTACCAAAGACACGATTTCTTGCTAGATGAATATACACTGTCATGTCAGTCCAGTGGGCACGCTGAAGTTCTCATGTCTTTATCCTAATGTTAGTGCTGATTCTACATGAGCAAAGCTTTGTTTAAAGCACCAGTTATTCTACTGAAAATAGCATCTTACTAATTATCTGCATTTAATGGGATTTTCCCAAAATGATATGTTCTAGGAAAAATACATCTTAAATGAAGTCAACTAAATATATATGAGCTAGAAAATCCACAAAAAATACCAATAAATGCCCAACAGAATGTCAAAATTAAAGATGGACAATATAAATGTTGGCAAGCACGTACGACAACCAGAACTCTCATCTACTGCGGGTGGGAGTTTTTGAAAAAGGGTTTGGAAGTTTCTAATAGAGATTAAACATAGCATATCTCATGCCCTTCACCCAATGACCCAGCAATTCTATTCCTAATGAGAGAAATAAAACATATGTCCACAAAAAGATCCATATCGAAGGTTGACTATTATGAACTTTATTCATAAAACTCAAAAACTAAAAATAATCAAAGTATTCACTAACAAGAGAATGTAAAACAAATAATAATATGTTCATATAATGGAATATCACACAGCAATAAAAAGAAACACACTACTTACATACACAACAATATGAATGGATCTCATAGATATTATGCTGAACAAAATAAGCTGGACACACCAAAAAAGGCTGCATGCTATACAATTTCATTTACAAGAAGTTCTAGAATAGGTAACATGAATCTACGGTTAAAACAACTCAAAAACTGGTTACATCTAGTGGAGCATTATTGATCAGAAAGAAGCGTGAGGGAACTTTCTGGGATGAAAGAAATTATATCTTAAGACGGACATGTCAGATAGGTGTATTTATTTTGCCAAAATTCACCAAATTATGTACTTATAATTTATGAATTTCACTGTATGTAAATGTTGCACTAAAAATTACAGCATTAACAATTATAAACAAATATTAAACTCAGTTTGCCTATCATGGTGGTATCAGTAAGCAATTTTGAAACTACTTACTGTATATTCTAGGTTCAAGCAAATAAGTAAACATATTAATAAGGATAATGGAAGCCAGGTTTCTCTGTTAAAGAAGGCAGTAGAAATATACAAAGGAAGAAGACTAGGATGTACCTGAGATACTGAATTGAATGGGAGGTATCAATATGAACATATGGTTTTTATTGGATAGAGAAAAATACACATATGTGCATATACTTGTATATGTGTGAATTTTATGAACCATATTATGAGTGTATTATATATTCTAGTAAGTATGCATGTACATTTCCTACTTCTGTCTACTGAAGTCTATAAGTAATGGTATACCTATAGCATTGAGCATACATAGTATCCATATCTTGGTCTCCAAATACCTTTGTCCTCATAAAGAACCAGGAGAAAAAAAAAGAAAAGAAAAGAAAAATTGCTGGCTGACTGCAGGACTAGGACAAGAAAAGACCATGATGATTCTGGAGCATCTATTTGCATCAAAAACTAAAGTTCTCAAATAATGATGGAGGCATATTAAACACATACAGGATCCTGTTTGAAGGGACTCCCATTGGCTAGATCTATGGCAATCTGGGTATCAATAAAATGAGAGTAATGAATTATGACCCATTGAATAAAATAACCCAAAAGATGACAGTAACATGAATATACAAATAAATGAATAAGAAAGAATATTACAGTAGGCTAACAAATAGATAAATTATGAACTTGCAATAGACATAAAAACAGTGAGTACGGCTGAGCGTGGTGGCTCACGCCTATAATCCCAACACTTTGGGAGGCCGAGGCAGGCGGATCACTTGAGGCCAGGAGTTTGAGACCAGCGTGATCAACATGGCAACATGGCAAAACCCTGTCTCTACTAAAAAGTACAAAAAGTTAGCTGGGCGTGGTGGTATGCACCTGTAGTCCCAGCTACTTGGGAGGCTAAGGCAGGAGAATCGCTTGAACCCAGGAGGCAGAGGTTGCACTGAGCAGAGATCACGCCACTGCACTCCAGCCTGGGCAACAGAGCAAGACTCCATCACAAAAAAAAAAAAAAAAAGAAAAGAAACAGTGGGTAAACATTTTACAAATATGTGGATATTTATATAGTATCAAAGTTATCTTCCCACGAATTATTAACCATATACAAAGAGAAAATGGTAACTTTATAATGGAAACTGTTGGCAGATACCACCTTAAACGAATATTCATTGTTAACAACATCAACATCGTAACAAACTAACATCATGTACTTCCTGATCCCATGCACTGAGAAGGGTGCAATATCACTTCTTTGGTGATTCAGGCTCCTTTGGAGCCTGAATACTACAGGAGCCTATGTAACCTGAATTTAATCCTTGGGAAACATCAGACAAACCCAAATTGATGGGTACTTTGTAAACTAATTGGTAGCTTCTCTTCAAAAATGTCATGGTCAGGAAAGACAAAGAGAGGCTGAGAGAACATTCCAGGTTAAAGGAGGTAAAAGAGATGACAGTTAAATGTTATGCATGATCCTGAATTGTGGATGAGGGGAAAAAATAGCTACCAAAGACATTATTAAGACAACTGCTGAAATTTAAATATGGATTGTGAATTAGGTAGTACCTATTTGTGTTAAAGGTTAACTTTCCTTTTTTTTTTTTGAGACAGAGTTTCGTTCTTGTTGCCCAGGCTGGAGTGCAATGGCGTGATCTCGGCTCACTGCAACCTCCGCCTCTCAGGTTCAAGCAATTCTCCTGCCTTAGCCTCCCGAGTAGCTGGGATTACAGGCACGTGCCACCACGCACAGCTAATTTTTATTTTTATTAGAGATGGGGTTTCACCATGTTGGTCAGGCTGGTCTTGAACTCCTGACCTCAGATGATCCACCTGCCTCGGCCTCCCAAAGTGCTAGGATTACAGGTGTGAGCCACCGCGCCTGGCCTAAAGGCTAACTTTCTCAGTTTCAGTAAGTATACTATAGATATGTAAGAGAATAGATTTGTTCTTCAGAAATACAAAGGATATACGTATAGAGGTGTGATGTCTCCAACTTTCTCTCAAATGATTAAGAAAGAGATGCTATAGGAGAGAAAAAGAGAATAATAAAGTAAATGGAGAAAAATGTAAGCAACTGGTGAATCAAGTAAATGATATGGAAGTTCCTTATATTATTTTTCCAAGTTTTCTGTATGTTTGGAATTGTATCAAAATAAAAGTTGCTCCCTAGAAGCATATATAAACTGTAAAATATATATGTATGGCCAATATTTATATAAGCAACATCGATTCTCAAACTTCAGTTCCAGAAAATGTTTATGGGTTTTCTGAAAGGAAGATGATTCTGGGGCCTAATAAACTTGCTCACTGTAATCCCTCTTTGAAGAGAAGAGCCACAAGGCACTTTTAATAAAGAAGTCTATTTAATGGATTTAATCCAACATTCCACAATAATCCATTCAGAAAACCTTGTTAAAATAGAACACACTTTAAAATCTTATAAAAATATGAATATGCTGTGGAAAACAGTCAGAGAACCACTTGTCCAGTAAACACATTTCGCATACTCGCTTAATTGAAGAAAGGTTTGTGCTGGGAAAATAAGAGGCAGAGAAAGAGAGACACACACATACACACGCACACATAAGAGTGGCGTCAGCTTCAAACAGGAAGAGTAGAATGATGTGTATCTTACAGACTTCTATCTAAAATGCCCTACCCAGGCTCATAGATGCATTCTTGTAGGACATATTTGAAAGGGGGTAGATATTTGGTAAACTGAGTCCCAGTTTTATTTAGCCATTACATCAAACATGCTATGCAACATGTTACTTTAAATCTGACTCTTCCAAGGAACTGCATAGCAGAATAACTTGCCAGCCTTAATGGGTACCTACTATAGGCCAGGTATTGTGCTAGGCTTAGATAATGTGAGAATGAATAAGACACATTTTCGGCCATCCATGAGCTTTCAGTCTAATGAGTGAGACGGAAAAATGAACATACCCAGTGAGAACTGTGGTGCTCAAGGATAAGTATGGAACTTTATGGGAACACAAAAAATGTGGCTAACTCAGGCAGAGGGAGATCAGAAAAAGTTTCCTTCAAGAAGTGTTATCTAAGCTAACACGTTCATTTCTCATGCTGTCTTTGAAAAGGTATTCAAAGGATTTTTAAAATATATTAGTCATCCAATATTCATGTTCTGCTCCTAAATGGCAGCATGTAAAAATAAGTAAAAAAGAAAATACACTCATTAGCTATTAACATCTAGGTGCATCTCAAAATCTAAGAGGGCTGTGACACTGAGGTTACGCCAAACAACCATCTCAGAATTCTTTCAAAAGCACCTCTAGAGTTAGCTAGGTATTCAAGCGTAGGAATAAAATAATTTGAAGAGAAAAACACATAAAGGAACAAACTGAAAAACTCAGAAATAGAACAGTACAAGAAGACAAAAAAGTGATAAGTATTGTTTACCTGTCAGTTGACATTGATTAATCTTGTGTTCTGTGATATCGCTCAGCGATTCAAACACCTGGAGGCAGCTGTCACAGCTGTGCACGGCTTCGTCTTCCAACTCCTCCCCGTCTTCCGGCCTCTTCTTACAATCTAGTGCCTCTCCATCTTCAGTCTTGTCTTCAAGTTTACAGTTGGGGTCTGAAAAATATCAACACTGTAAGTATGGGGTTTAAAGACAGGTTCTTTTAAAGTAACATTTAATCTTCTTGCTACCAAAAACAGAAACACCATTTTCCTTGAAGTTGCAATAGGAGGGCTTCATTGCAGATTCTATTACAGGAGACTCAAAAGTGAGCCTCTCCTAAAATTATTCAGTTAGTGACTATCAAAGGCCTTCTTCCCTTTCCCCACCATGTAGCCCTTTTCCTCTCTCTCCCATCAAATCACTCACCCACTCTTAAGACTGACATTGCCATGTTTTTCACAGCCTTTTAGTTTTTGCTTAAGAGAGATAAATCACTTTTAAAATTAAACAGTCTCCAATGCAAAAAAAAAAAGAAAACCCACTGTGCTTAAGAATGAACTCTTTTTCTGCTAAATATACTCTTTCATGGGAAATTACAAGAATTAGCCAAAAGTCTAGAATAAGCTAAGCCAATTACCATAGGCACAAAATTGACCTTTACTTATAAACTGGTCAAAACACACAGCTACTCCATTATTTGTTAGACAGCGATAGCAAAATAAGCTGTATCACATAGCAAAACATTCTTACAAACGCAAACTCAAGTGTAAATGTATGTCTCTTGTTTTCAAAATTATCCAAAAAAGTGAAATAAGATATATGAAAAACAATTATAAATAATAATGAAGTCAACAACTTGAGTTGGCATTACCAATGTTGAAAAGCTAAATGTTGTAAAAACTAAAAATAGTTCAATTTTCACCCTAAAAATGATACACAAACAGCAGGGAGAGGTGCAGGGGTGCAGGGAGAGAAAAGCACGTGGAATGCTTTTACTTAGAGCTCAATAAATGCTTTTTGATTAGTTACACTGTCCTTTGAGTCATTTCCTCCCAAAGAGGGAGGAAGAAAGGAACTGTGTGGGGAGGGGGCAGAAGAGTATCTCTTTGGGGGAAATTAAGATAATGGGATAATACAATCAGTGACTGAATTTATGGGTCACTGATTTCCAGTAGCAAAAAGTCCTCCAAAGTCATAAATAAACTGTATCTCAAAATACAGTAAAATTAAACTAGAGATTTCTATTTTCTATAAGGCCTTGACTAGTCAATGAAATGGTTACAAAATAACTGTATCAAGATACCTAAGAAATACGTAAGGCATTATCTGTAGCCACGTTTTTATATGACTACAATATTACTTTTAATGGCTACAATAAATATGATAATTTAAATATAAATATATTCGATGTTTTTAATTTTGCTTTTTAGAGATGGGTCTTACTAGGTGGCCCAAGCAGAGGTGCAGTGGCTATTCATAGGCACTATCACAGCTCACTGCAGCCTCCAACTTCTGGCCTCAAGCAATCCTCCTGCCTCAGCCTCCCAAGTAGTTGGGACCACAGACACACACTGCCATGCCCAGCTATTTAACACTTTAAATATTTCATTAAATGTTACAATCAAGAATCCACAGAATCAAAAATAACCAAGTATTTCTCAAAAAAGTCCATAAACGCCACCACACCAATATCCTGCTCTCTGAGATTGTTTTCTGCTATGTTGCACATAGCACGTTTCTATGAATGCTTCTTCTACAAGTCACTTATACTCCCTTTTTTGTCTGGCAGTTGTTCTAGAGCCTTTCTTCACATCTTCAGTAAACAACTATATCACCACCCTTCCAATGATTCACATATGCCAAAATCAACTTCTATCACCATGTATCTGACAATCTCTTGGGTTCTTAAAAAAAAGCAAAATTCCCATCTCAAAGAGCACGTAGTTTTGTTTGTTGGGTTTTTTCAAAAAGAACACACTGTTTAAGTACATTGGTAATTTGGGCTGATTTGCCATCTGGAAAATTATTATCTCAACATTCTACACAGTGCCCATATCAGTATACCAGGATTTAGACTGCTCATTCCTGGGGGAGTAATCACAGGGATTTTGCATTTGTCTTGTACTCTGCTGAGCACAGTTCTACATTCAGGTGAGTGCTTTGTAAATATTATTTAGTGATGGCGAGAAAGGGAAGGAGAAAAAAATAGAGACTACCTTTAAAAGTCCTTTACCGGTATTTTTTCTGCAAACAGGAACAGACCAGTTACTCTAAAGTAAAAAGCACCAGCATGCCTACATTTTCCAAAGCTGATACTATAGGACCCACCACATTTGGGTTTGCTTCTCTCAAATATTTCATCTGGGGCGACAGATGCAAAAAAAAAAAAAAATGGCAATGATTCAAAGATCTCCAACAAACTAAAACCAAGTGATGAAATACTGCCAAACTAGACAGCAATTCAGGAAAATAAATAACTGTCCCAACTATGGCAAATTGACCCCCACACCATTAAAACACTTATTGGAAGGCAGTATGCACTCATGAATACTCTTGGTTGTTTAGCATGAGTTTCTAGTTTCTCAAAAAAACTGATAGTACTCAGGGAAATGTCGCTGTTAGGTCTGAATTTTAATATGATTATTTAAATGCTACACATCCAGTTTGCAGACCTGTTTGTTTTTAAATAAGGAGACTCTGTGAATACTTTAAGTACTATACAGAGAACAATGATAAAAACTCACTTTCCTTATTATTCAAGAATATGGACACTTTCCATGAATCCAATATCAAAAATGCAAACATAGAAGAATGCATGATGGCTTTGCTCTCAAAAGCTGAAGAACCGACCCCAGTCCATGCTTCCAACACTGTGGCTAGTTATTAAAATAAGGGTCATTTTAAGACTAATAAAAAATAGTTTTGCTTCCACTTCTGCATTTACAGATAGAACCCTTCAGGGACTGAAGTCAGTCAAGCTTATTCACTTCTGCTGCAACTTTAGGATGCATGCTCCAGCCAACTGGCGAATTTGTTTTTAGGTCAACACTTAAGAGGGACCCTCTGGGAAGCGGGTTCGATTATAGCCTATGATGCCTTGGTGTAATGAGTACTGGAATCTCGGTCTCTCTCCTTGTAAGATTTTTCTAGCCTCCACTTTCATGAAAAACTCTTTTTTGCCCATTCAAAAGATGTGTTTATTTGTGCTGGGGGTTTGCATCCCTAATGCCAGTTGATGTAGGAAGATTCTAGAAAGCTTACACTGTCAACCATTTCTTTCCCACAGGTGGCTACACTTCAATAATTGCACATGGACTTAGTGATGTAGTTTTTATAAAGTCCTTTGAGATCCAATCATAAAAAATAATTGTATCACTCTGCTAGCCATTCAAACCTCTGACTTCAGCCTAAGGGGTTATAAATACAAGGTCCATGCCTGTAAGTATTGCCCTGCCCCCAGCACTACTGCAGGAAGGATCATTGTTCTTCCAACTCCATTGTTGTGCTATAAATCCACGCAAAGGGTGATATTTTAAAATATCTCCAAACTCTCTACACTGCAACTACAAACTGTGCCATAGCTGCAGGCACCACTCTCTCTCCCCCTACCCTAAATGATGCTGCCCAAACATGTTGCATTCAGCACAAATGATCTCACCTCCTCAACCAACTTTCCACCTCATCCTCTGAAAAGGGTGCTGTGGGACACTGGATTTATATCGTTCTGATTGGATAAAATGCTGAATTTTGGAACACACGCACAATTATTATTACAAAAGTAAGTGGCAGCTTTCTGTTTCCAATTTTGTTAACATTACTTATAAATAGGAATGTAAAAGATGCATTCTTTTCCCTGATTATGTTCTCTGGCAGGTGGTTCTTTTCTTCGTCTCATCCTCCTCTTCATAAGAATTGTTATTGCTATAACTTGCTTTAATAAAATTACAACTGTGGGGAAAATGAAAAATTGCACTGGCTTAAAAGTGTTGGAGGCAATAAACCCATGGACTTCAATTAATTTCAAGTGTGGGATCAGTTTAAGGCCAACCAGCAGAAATTCTATTCTGTCCATGTAAAAATGAGGTTTCACCACATTTGCTTTTTATAACCTATATAAAAGTCAAGTAAAAGTAATGAATATCTAAAAGCCATCTCAGTGGACTGGCAAAGACTATCTGTATTCTTGAAACTCATCTTACATATTTCTCTCTGTGCAACAAGGATCCCATGCCTGATCAAAGCTAAAATGTCAAACTACTGAGAAAACAGCCCAATTTCCAATCCATTTCACTGCCTCAAAATGGACCTCCTTCCAAGCCACTTTTGCATGGAAAAGCACTGGCAAAAGAAAGAAAAACTAAGAGATCATGTGGTTATAATTATTACCAGGCAAGGAATATTTCTGCAGCTCAGTGGTAAAGTAAAACTCTGTCGCTCTCTGCTCCCAATAGTGTCCATCGCAAAACAACTGCCTCATTAAATCTCTGCAGTAAGATTAATATGCCGTAGCTGCACTACATTTATAACTTGGTACTCTATAAAAAGCACATTTAATGGTAAGAGCCAGAGCCTAGATACAAAGTATTACTATAAAAACTTCTGGCAGCAAGTACACAGTGCAGGCCCTCTGTCCCTCTTGCTGGAGATATAAATGAGGCTTTCCTGGTTAATTCCAAGCATGAAGCTCTACCTTAAAAACCAGAGTCAGTTTTTATGAGTGGCAGAAACACAAGATTCTGAGCATGATGTAAATATGAATGCAAGAAGATTACTTAACAACTAAGACTGGCAAGAGATGAATGAACCCAAAATACTCCACTTATATACTCACGCAAACTTAAAACTGGACCACTTCCTAACAGTTTGTTCTCTGATCATAGCCAGCTTTTCACCAAATTAAACAGCCATGGAGTGAATTACTCAATCTTAAGTCAACCCACACAGTGCCCAGTGACTTCAAGAGACTACCAACTAAAAAATACATACTGTCTGAAAAAAACAAGTCTTAGCTTTACTGTGATGACCATGACCTCCAGAATCTCAATAGCCTAAAACTGTTACAAAAAAAATTAAAGAAAAAGTGGCCCCAACACTACACTGCTAGTGAACTCATAAAAATAGAGGGTTTTTGAGACTTTAGAAAGCTGCCCAAGTTTTCTTTCACGGATATTGTCTGAAAATAAAAAGGCATTATAACCCATGTCACATATCCAGGAATTCTATGCTAAATAAGTAAACAAATAATTCAGATTAATGCATTCCATACCAAAATCTCCCCAAATCACTGCAAATGATGCATCTCAGGTTAACAACTATCTTGTGCTAAATGTAATTAACTATCTAATGATGTTGTATTTAAAGTTCATACGTGTACTCACAACTAGCCTTCTAGGTTTCATGATATATTTAGAAGTCCCACACCTAAAAAGAAAATCAGAGAGTATCTGTTTAAAATAAACCATATCTGAAAGCACTCCTCCCCTACAAGTATGTTCAAATCATAATCCCTGATTTATGTTTATACTTTTTAAGAACAGAGAAAAAGTTACCTTCAGGCTACAAAGAGTTAACAAGAAGCAGAAAGCCTTCCTAGTTTTCAAAAACCAAAGGGCGGGATCATTATTTTGTGCTTTCTGGGCTCTAGATATGCATTCTAACTTGAAATCCCATAAGACAAAAACAGATTTAGGGGAAATAAATCGCACACTGTTATAAAATAGCAAGCAGGCTCTAATGAAGGAAGACAGCATTGCCAGACTGTGCAGCCGTCTGTCCCGCACTCGCCTGCTGGTCTGCTGCCTCATTTTTTTTATTACTGTCAACTAAAGGTAAACAAACACAACAAAAACAAACAAACAAAAGCAATCGATGGGGTGGCTAAGGGCTGAGCATCCCTGGAACCACATCGGCCTCAACTTAGCAGGATTATGATGGGCATCCCAGGCAGAGACCTGGCTGGGCACCAACCGGTCCAAAGAGCTCCTGTGGTCACGGATAAGAATGTGCTCCTTTTACCTCTTTCTGCAATGTTTATTTTCTAACCACTCTATTCTCTGAAAGTTCTTAAATTGTTTTATAGAAGAAAAAAAGGAACCTGTCATCTATTTGTTCTTTCCTTTGTCTATAAAATCTTCTCAGATAGAAAGAATGATCTCTGTATTAAACAAAATCGCACTGTTGAAGTTTAGACTTTCTGTGGTTTTGCTTGGTTGTTCTACAGGTCTATCACAGTCCTTGAAGACCAAAGAGAAATATCACAGATGTACTGTTATGCAGGAGAACATGCCAATTGTGAATTTATTACCACTATCTACAGTGAAATTCCTTGAAGGAGGATGCCGAATGGGAGGAAATTAGCCTTAGGGGAGGTTAAACACACACACACACACACACACACACACACACACGCATTCACTTGCACACTTTGCAACAAAATAAAAAGTTTCTTCTCTTCTAATCAGAAAGATATACCCAAGTTTCTTTCTTCCATTATTCTCCCTTTATATTTTTTTTTTTTTTTTTTTTTGAGACAGAGTCTCCCTGTTTGGCTCAGGCCAGAGGGCAGTGGCATGATCTCGGCTCACTGCAACCTCCGCCTCCCAGGTTCAAGCGATTCTCCTGCCTCGGCCTCCTGAGTAGCTGGGATTACAGGCACGTGCCACCATGCCTGGCTAATTTTTTGTATTTTTAGTAGAGACCAGGTTTCACCGTGTTAGCCAGGGTGGTCTCAATCTCCTGAGCTCGTGATCTGCCAGCCTCAGCCTCCCAAAGTGCTGGGATTACAGGCTGAGCCATTGCACTGGCCTATTCCCCCTTTATCTTTAACATGAAATTTGGTAAAAGAAAGACACAATGGAAGGAAGCAACTTCAGTACTCCAACTTTAATACAAACAGTAGTTTGTAACTATTTACTAACATATTCCAACCTTAAAGTCGTTTAACTTCACAATGAATTTCTATGGCTGCCTTGTCACAACTTCAGTAAGCAAACATTTCTTGAGCACCTATGTGGTTAATAGCCAGTTGATTAAGGCCCTGGAGATACAACGTCCAAATTACTGTCCCAAGAAGTTTGCAATTTGCTGCAGCTTCCCAACTGGTGGGTCAAAAGCGAGTTCAAGCGTTTTGGGATACTGATCCTCAAGGTGACCAGGCACAGCTTGGAGTGACTGGAAACTGCAAGTCTGTCTTCCCTGGCCTTGTGTGATTTTGTCCATTTACCCAAGTTTGCCATTTGAAACTTATCACTTTTCTGCATATGTCATTTCATGAGAAGGCCTGACAGGCACAAGGAGAGAGAGAGAAGAGTAAGTTAATGACTACAGCAAGAGGGATAAGTACTAAGATGGAGGGGCATCTAAATCGGGGCAGGGAAATTTTATCCCAAGAAGAGCAGCTTGGGCTACATTTTGAAGGCCACACAGCACTGGGAACAAGAACACGGCTCTCCAGGCAATAGAAACATAGGTAAGGCCGCAGATACATAAAACAACATGATGACTTCAAAGAAATGCAAGTACCTGTGTTGCTATTCAAATGGGGGGGGCGGGGGTGGGGGGAGATAGACCAGAAAGACAGTAGGGCAGCGGCAGAGACCAGGCTGGAAAAGCGGCTAGAGCACAAAGGAACTCCCGTGAGCAAAATGTCCAGATGTTAACCTCACTGCTATGAGAAATCACTGATGGATTTTAAGTAGGGGAGTGAATTATCTGATTGACATTTTACAAAGATGCTCCACTAGTAACTGAGAGGATGGCATGGACAAAGATCAGACCTGGAAGCAAAGAGACCAATCCAGAGGCTACAAGGTAAACTAGGAAGTAAGTAGAAAGTGAAAACTAAGTCAATGGCAGAAAGGAAATAATGGTTCTGGGAGCTACTAGGGAAACAGGATCTGGATGAATGGTGAGGAGAGGAAAGTGGAGAGCTGTCTCAGTGTTTGCCAGGTATCAGGCTTGGTGGAGCCATTCCTAGACAGGAGCATGCTTTTCTCACTATCTTCACATCCAGGTTTTGTCTTTTACCCATATTCTCACTTACCTAAATAGTGACAAAGAAGTGCCAAAGCTGGAGAAAAACTGGGCAGAAAAATCACACCACCTTTTTTTTTTTTTTTTTTTTTTGAGACAGAGTCTCACTCTGTCGCCAGGCTGGAGTATAGTGGTGCGATCTCAGCTCACTGCAACTTCTGCCTCCCAGGTTCAAGTGATACTCCTGCCTCAGCCTCTCAAGTAGCTGGGACTACAGGCCCGCGCCACCACGCCCAGCTAATTTTTATATTTTTTTAGTAGAAACAGGGTTTCACCATGTTGGCCAGGATGGTCTCGATCTCTTGACCTAATGATCCTCCTGCCTCAACCACCCAAAGTGCTGGGATTACAGGCGTGAGCCACCGTGCTCAGCCACCGGCTAACTTTTTAACCTAGTACCAGAGGTTTCCAGGGGCCCCAATGACACTTCTTAGGACTTCAAAGATCTTTGGTAAGACTCCTTTAACTTTAGCTTTATTTTAAGCACGCACAATGCCAAAGAAGAGTAAGTATAAAATTAAACTGAAAACCAAAAGAGACATTGATTCTAATATCTCTTTCTTATTTCTTCTTTAAATATATCATTAACCATTAGTTTAAGTAAGTTAACACGATTTTACTTGGAGTTCATGATTCTTTTCATAAGACAAAGTCAAAACACCAGACTACTACTTTTAATAACATAAAACTCCAATAAATTTAAAATGCTTGTTTTAAAAGGTGCACACAGCCTTCTCCTAAAAGAAAATACGGTAAGAAACCACAAAGAATGTGACAGGGCAGCAGGGGAAAGAGATGACACAAGGGTAAAATGGGTACACAAACTCAAAATCACCTACGCTAATAAAGAAAGAAAAAAGTACCCTGCTGAAGCTTTTTCTAGATGAAAGGCTTAAAGTAAAATACCCAGTGTCTTTTTGTAACCTTGTTGTTTTTATTTTGTTTTGCTTTGGCATGAGCCTTTCTTCTTGCCAGATTTGAAATGCCTCACTCTTCCAACTACCCTGATGCCTTCAGATTCAACAATGACACACTTGAATCTCATATAGTCTCTAACTTCCTACAAAAAGAAACAAAACCAGCTTCTGTAATTCCATGCTCAATCTTAAACCGAGCCTCAAGGACTGCCTTCTTCCATTTTACATAAGAAAGATACTACACACAAATATTTTTAATATCCAGCTAATCAAGCACTAATTTCTCAATAATAAAGCAACTTTAAAACTGCTAAAAAAGAAATCCACTCTGGAGGAAAACAAATTATTTGAAAACATTTATGTGTAGTCTTTAGTACATAATGACCAGGTATACTGAAAACTGCTTCTCAGACAAAACAGGTACAATAAGAAATAAAACCAATTTTTGAACCTAGGATTTAGACATTTGGACATTTGCGAAAGAGTCTGGCTCCTCTTTACTAAATAAGTCTATGTAGTCTTAGTAGCACAGCTAGAAAGCATTAGTTTCCCCAAGCAAAGAAAAATCTGGGGCTAAATGCCTTTGTATTAACGATATCATACTAATACTTACACCAACTGTTTGTATCTTTTCAGCCATTTTAGACAGTGCCAATCAAATTGCAACATTTCTGAATTGGACACCTAAAGTTAACTATCTCAACAATTGCTGAGGCATTAGCTTGGGGGGAAAGTGTTTTGTTTGAATCAGGAAACACTGGCTTGCTGCAATGTAGCAATACTCACTTTCACATTTTGAGAAGGTAAACCCCAACCTCATTCACAAAAATCAATACAATATTATCACTCAATTCTCTTTACTAGTGACTTTGGACTTGCTTTTTTCTTTCTTTATTCTTTTTTTTTTTTAAATTTAGGAAATTCCTCTCCTTAACTGCAATCATATATTTGATAGACAAGGATAATTGGATTTGTCTAAAGTTTGTCAAAATTAATCAAAACATTTTGGGCATTTAATATTCCACTAAACAGATTTATTTCACCCAGGAACATGAAAAAATGTTGGGGTTTTTCTTTCTTTTTCCCCTTCAGCAGCTCCCAATGGTTGTCAAACTGGGAATCAAGCTGCCATTAAAATAAAGAGAAAAATAATTTGAAAACAAATGAAAACAGATTTTTTTCTTTTCTTTCCTAGCTAACAAATAAGTGGAAAGTCCACATTTGTAAGAAATGATCCCACTTAGGAAGATAAGAAAGCATTTTCAAAACAACTGCCTTGGTAACATGATGACTCAGGAAAAGAGAAATTTTAAAAAAAGAAAAATCCTGTAAGATAAGGCACAAATTTGTATAATGAAAGATCAGAGAAAAAAAAAAAAAAAAGAGGCTGTGATTTATACCTTATGAGCTATTATAAACTACAAGAAAATTTATGTATAATTGAAAAAAAGGAATTCATTTTGTCTTCCCCTAGTTGGTCTAATAAATTTTAAAATATATACAACCCTAAATGTCTAAGGTTCCTTCAGCCTGATAAACAAAACAAGAAAAGCCAGACAACCAAAAATAAACTATAAAAATAGATCATTATTGATTTAGTTCCATTTCTGCTAACACTTTCCTTAAGGAATTTGAAACAAAGAAAATATAAGGGCATCATTTGTTTTAAACTTTTTAACTGCACTTTTCATTTCCTAGGACACAAAATAATTCCTTAGGTGTCCATATGAGTCTAATGTTTTTCTTTAGTTTTAACACAATCTCTCCAAAAGCCAGGTTTTAAAAATGTACTTTTTCCTACAGAATGATCACCTCACCAAATGTGCATTCAATCTGCATGTATCTGCAGACAAGTAATAAAGACACGAGTGCCATTAGCATAATCAATACACAATTTACAGAGATACCCAGATAGAACTAAAAGTGAACGTGTACGCCATTATCATAGTAACTATAAATTAATAGTTGTTTGTGGAAATGTGTTCCCACTTATATTGTCTCAATCTCGACTTGTCAGGACAATGTGACCACATATTATATATCTGTATAGTATTTATAGATATAATGTAGCATATACATATACAAATCTATACATATGTATATATACATATATACTAGAGTATATAGTATTTATTTTATCATAAAATGCTATATGTAAACATATTTTCAAATGATTATTTCCAGATAATCTCCAAATATGCATAAAGTAATATCAGCTAAATCAATCACACATAGGAGGAAATGGCTGATAAACACCTGTATTTATTTGTTTTGCTTTTTTACTATGTAGTTTAATAAGCATGTGGTTTAATAAGGACACACTCTCTCTCTATATATATATATATGTATATATATACATATATGTAAATATATACAGGGAGGGAGCATATTCTCAGAGGGTGGGCAGAAGGGCCAGGGCTCATCTTATTTTTAAAACAGAATAATAAGGAAGACAACCTGGTCAATTCCGCTGTTGCTGTTTGTAGTTTTTTTAAATCCAACACATTTGAAACCTTACATTTAGCCAACACTACCCAAAAAAAAAAGTATATCCTGTCTCTGAAATACCATCTCTAGGATGTCAGAATTGGAGTAATTTTTTCAGAAACAATGACAGGTCATGTCCAATCACCTCCACAGAGGGTATCAATGCCACACCAGTCCTTGGGACAATCTATCCCTGCAATGGGTATGTCCATCTTTCACAGCCATGAAGAACAACTGTATCAAATGTAATATATTTCAAACAAAAGAAAACAGGGATAGCTTCAGGATGGTAAAGTGCCTTAATCTGCCAGTGGGAAATATGAATTTGTTTCTCCTCTATCTGCTTCATGGTGTGTTTAACACAGCCAGTGTGGTATTACCAGGGGCTAGTCAGCCCAAAGCCAGGTGCAGTGCTATAGTCTTTGCAGGCACAACCATCACTCACTTCTTCCCAGAAGTCAAGCTGGTGGGCTCCACCCAAGCAAATCTCCTGACCTTTGAGTAAGAGCACAGAGAAGAAAGACCTTTGAAAGTCTACTCAACCTCTACAAGGCAGTAGTTCTGAGACTTCACCAGCAATGAAGAAAACACTCCAGCACCCCCTTGCCACCACCACTAAAATATCTCCCAAATCAGCTTCCAGAGGCATTCGATTTTTTTTTAATCAGAAGACAAAGCCTTTAATTATACAATTAGAGATTTGTCAGGATTCTGCTGCTTTTAATGCTCTCTATCATACTTTTTCTTGGAGAAGTAACTGTCTCTTAGGGGCAGGGCAGTAGAATATGAGAGGGAACTGAGATCTAAATGCCTAAAGTCAAAAGGAACATCAGAGGAGAGATCTGGTGGCCAGAGGATTAATTATTTCTACATCTTGATTTGGTTTATGACGAGTTGTGGCTTCTTCATTTGAAAAGTATGGGATGAAAGACTGCCCACTTTCAAGTTCTTTTTCTGCTTCAGCCATACGAACTGGATGGGCCCGGTGTATGTAATTCAGTTTTCTCACCTATAAAATGAGAGCAATGATAACTGACAAAGCATACACTTAAAGCCAAACGAAGACACAGTGTTTTTTGAAACGTTAAACAGGTGCCCACACATAAGGTATTTGTCAAAAATAGTGAACTCAACTCTCCTCCAGCAACATTACACACCTTTTACTGTAGAGAATGGTTACTAAGAGTTGAATATAAAAGTTCACACAATTCCTCTTAGGCTTTCTCCAGAAGGGGAAATACTTTCTTCTCTACACAAAGAGGCAAAGCAGCTGCAATACTGAGTGCCACCCCTAAAGACTTTGCAGACAAGGTAAACATAAAGAGGATAAAACATGCAGGCCTCCCCAGCTTCCCAGAAAACTTCATCCAGAATAAAAAGCTATTACCAGTTAGCGATTTGCTAAAAGCCAGACATCCATTAAGCACCTTATGTTTGTTTCTTAATATGACAGTCCTGCAAGGTATATTCCTAACATTTTACTGGTAAGAAAACTAAGGTTTAGTAAGATTCAATAACATGTAGCTTGTTAATAGTGTGCAGGATTCAAACGCAGGTCCACCAGGCAGTGGGTCCCTTGTGTCTACTCATTGTGACATGCCGAATGTGCACACAGGACCAAAGCACTGAGACATCCGCTGCTCAGACTAGAATAAGGAAGGTGATGCTCTCAGCGTAGTGAGCCTGTAATTTTGGCTTTCAGAAAAAGTCTGAGAGGGTTGGAAAAGTCACTTTTCCTTCCATCACCTAAAATGCGTATAGCCATGAAAGGTAATTCCTAGAATTATAAATCAAGAGACTGAGACTCTCCTCCCTAGTCTGTCACGAAGTCATGGTGTGACTTGGAATACATTATTTAAGGTCTTTGGGTCTTGGAGACAGCAAATGGGTCATCTCTAGGGTCTTCCCTGCCCTAAACTCTCATGATCTGTATCCTCTCCTGTGCTCAAAACACTCTGTACCTCACCTAACGAGATGTCCATCCCCAGCCCTGGCTGGCCTTTTGGGAAACTAAACTAGCACCCGCACCCAATACCCCTTTAAAAGTGTTTTCCAGAATATCTATATTAAGTGATCCCAAAGTGAAATTTCCTTTGTCACCTTCTATCATTTAAAGATATTCCACTCATTAAAAGTGGCCTCTCTCAATCCTCTTGGCTCTCCCCACTCTGATTTTCATTACTATTTCTCTCACTTCATTTAGCATTAAGGTTGAAGAAAAAAGTATAAATGGCTATTTGAAAGTCATCTGATTGGATATATTAAGATTTTAGACTTTGTCGGTATAGAAAGACAACTTTATGACAGTTTACATTTAAAGTTAAAAGAAAATATAGTGTTTACGAAGAGTGTCACCGGACAAGTGAATGCCAAGGTCAACCAGCGAGCGTGGACAGAGGCTGGTCTTCTAAAGCCCAAAGGGCCAGCAGAGTCAAGCAATCTGGAAGTGGGGCTCGGGTGATTTCATGAATTGAAGAGAGAGATTAAGACTTGTGATTAAACAAGCAAGGGAAGTTAAGGGGAATTAAAGCAACCTGAACAGTTAGGATTTACTGCAGAAAGAATAAAGAAGAAGCCAAGAGGAAAGCAATGTCAATCTGCCCCAAAATAAGGTCTCAAATAAAATTAAAGCACCGGCTAGACACAGCCAGGCATGGATGGGAGTTAACTGCCAGTCAGCAGACCACTCCTGTATTCTCCTTCCACATTCAAACTCTATACCCACATGTGCTTCTAGACAACACAGAATCTCTCTCTGAAGCCAAGAAGAAAATGCCTGTAGACAAATTTACTGACGACTGAGGTGATGCAGAAAATCATCCCCTTGTTCCACTAATTCTTTTGTAAACCCAAGCCCAGATTTATCTTTTTAATTTAAGGATTATTAATAAATCTGCTATGATTAAACTTTCATAATGATATGTGAATTATTTGTCTCCAGTTCCTCTCCCAAGAACAATTAGACTACCTTTGTAAATTAGCACTGGCCCTTTGGCAAAGAACCTAAAAGACACCAACCTGACTTACCAAAAAAAGATGGCAGAGGTGCTAAAATTAATTAGCTTCACTTTATCCTTCCATTATCTTTTAATTGGAATTTCTGCAGGAATTTTTCTTTCTTAATTCTATCTACACTGGCAAAGCAAAGTTAGATTTTGGACTGTATCACTGCGTTGGCCAGTGTGAAGGCACCTGTCGTGGCAGACTGAACTCAGCAAAGACTTTGTGAGAATCCCTCTAGCGCCCCCCCGCCGGCCCACCACCACAAAACAGGCTTCAGAAAGGGCTATGTGCTACCACACAGGTACGTAAAAATTCCCAATCTTCAACCACAGCAAGAAGGAACTTTCTAGAATAGAAAAGAGTTGTATGCTGTGGGGTGTACAAAAGTGAGAAAACCTTCGAGAGTAAAAAAAAACATTTACCAGGCACTTCATATCTACCAGACACTATTCTAAGAGCTTACACTAATTAACTCTTAATTCTCACAAGACCTCTTTGAATTAGGTACTAGTAGGACCCTCATTTACAGATGGAGAAACTGTAGTACAAGGTGATTTAATAACTTGCCCAAGGTCAATCAGATTAGAATTTCAGCCCAGAGAGTCTAGTTTAACACCCATGTTCTTAACCACTACACTATACTTCCCCCATTTAATAAATGTTTGCTAAGCACCTACTATATTCCCAGAAATATTCTGCAAGGCTGCAGACACAGAGATGGAGGTAGGGGAACAAGACACTGCAGCCAGTGTAATGGGGAACCCAGAACGAAAAGAAAGATTAGGAAAAAAATCCTTTCTATAATATGTCAGACACAAGATCTATTAGTTACAAGGGAAAGCACTGACAATACCAAAAATAAAAATTTGGAAGTTCTGTATGGCAAAAGAGGAAAAAAACTACCACCCACAAAGTCAAAAGACAAACTGGGGAAAATATTTGCAACACGTAAGTCAGGCAAAGAGCTAATTTTCTTAATAATATGAGCTGCTCTTTCAAACCAGAAGATAAAAAACCCAAGGAAATAAAAAGGCAATTCACAGAAAAATAAATACAAATAGTTTATAAACAATTGAAATGATGCTCAATCTACCTCATAATTACAGCAATGCTAATTAAAATGTCAATTAAATACCAGTTTGTTTTTTCACAAGTCGCATTAGTAGGGATGAGGTATTTAAACACAGGCACTCTCTAACCCTGCTGCCAACTACAGTGTGAATTGGTCTTACTTTTATGGCGGGCACACTGGCGGTATCCATTAAAATTTTAAATGCACATTAACTAGCAATTCCATTTTTAGGAATTGATCCCAGGTATATAAAATCATACATATCAGCAAGAATGTATGCATGCTTACTGCAACACAGATAAGTAACTAAAAAGAAACACCCTGATGACCAGCAGCTGGGGATGGACTAAACAACAGCCCATCATACAATGGATAGTGTAGAGTCATTAGAATAAAGGGGAGAGATCATAAGTGCCTATATGGAAGAGCTGCTAGGAAATATATTTAGGAAGGAGGACAACATAGAGACCTCCCACTTTTGTTTGGGGAAAAAAATAAACACTCACATGTATACATTGCAATTTAAGATTGGCCCAGTTAGCTCCCTGGGTACATTACCCCAGCTAGCTATACTCACTGTCTCTGTCTAACCATGAAACAGATATTTAAAGAATAGCTTGAAGGGGCAACATCTAATCGGCCATCCAGAGTACCGATGCATCTCACTCTGACCTATCTTGGAGAATTACGTGGATGGTTAAGGGTTGAATTCAAACAACCTCTCATAGACTTTTGTGTGTGTGTCTGTGTGTGTGAAAACTACAATTAAGAATAAAGACAACAGAAAAGGCATAGGAAATGTGAGTTGAAAGTGGAAAAAATTGCTAGTAGACATATTACTGTTTCCATAATCTTTCACAGTTTTTCTACATTTTTTTTTTTTTTTAAGTTTTGAGATGGGGTCTCACTCTGTCACCCAGGTTGGAGTACAGTGGCATGATCTCGGCTCACTGCAACCTCCACCTCCCAGGCTCAAGTGATCTTCCCACCTCAGCCTCCCGAGTAGCTGGGGCCACAGGCATGTGCCACCACGCCGGCTAATTTCTTATATTTTGGTAAAGATGGGGTTTCACCATGTTGCCCAGGCCTGCCTCGAACTCCTGAGCTCAGGCGATCCCCCTGCCTCGGTCTCCCAAAATGCTAGGATTACAGGCATGAGCCATTGGGCCCAGTCATTTTATTTTCAATTACAGAATATACTAATGAATTGTCGATGCACTATCATAGTTTAGTATTTACTAAGCTCTTTGATGTGAAAATTGTGCTAAGAATTTGCAAAGATCATAAGCAGAAACATAATTACATGACTAACATATATTTTCCTAAATATCTAAGAGATAAAATAGAGAACAGTTGTTAAATTGTCTCACAATTCCAGAATGAGTGAGTTGATCAAGTATTTAGAGAGCAATATAAGGATTAAAACAAACCCAGATATTTGAAAGTTAATAGACTTAGGTAATGGAAAACTCAATGAATGTAGCTGTAGGTAGTTCACTTAGAATGGGAAAACCAGGCCCACAATTGAAGTATGGCCACAACTTGCACAGAAGTTAGCCATGTGCCAATGACACAAAAGGAATACCGTTTGTGTAAACTGAAAGAACACTATTGTTGTAAAACTAAGTAAAATCTAAAGTTAACATTATGAGAGACACAAAGAGGCACATAATATGTCTTCATAGACTGTTAGTTCCATGAAACCCATAAGCAACTGGGTCTGACTGGTTCCATATTGTCTCCCTAGAACCTGGCACATACTTGGTGCTCAATAAAAAATCCTTTAGAATGCATGACCATGTTCAGTATCTTTCATTCAAAAACATATGAAACTTCAGGATTTGCTTGAAAGCGCTTCCTCCAGAATCCTTCCCTGACCTCACTGATATCGCTGTTAAATAGTCTCATTAATATCGGTGCTGTCCCTTCACAGGAATGGAAATTACTAGCATCCTGTTTATTTAATATGTTTCCACTGCTTGATCATAACTCTACCAGGATATAGACAATATGTCTCCTTCATAGCATTCTCAACTGCTAGCACTCTCAGACTGGTAAACGACTGGTAAAACACAGTAAATATTTGTTAACTAATCAACTGGCTGAATTAATGCATTTGTTTGTGTGTCTACATTTGTTTGTCTACATTGTAGGTTACGGGGATTCAAAGAAAAGGGACACCAAACTGTTCTCAAAAGGCTTATGGAGAAACCAGGAAATGAAGTGCCACAGTTTCTTTGACATATGGGGTATACAGGGAATAACAGAAATGGGTCACTTTAAGTTAGGTGGGTCGGAAAAAGCCTCTCACAAGATGTGAGATGAAAACAATACTCAAGCCTTTATCGTTACAACACCGACTTGAAAATCCACAATCTAAGCCTAGAAGAGATTCAGAGTGAAGCCATGGACATCACTAAAGGTTTGGGACATGCTGCTGCATGAAAAGAATACCAGCATTTGGGCAAATAGATGAATATGAATTGAAGGTGGCTAGTCAAACTAAATTAAAATGCTGTCTTTAAAGCAACACACTTTGGCAGGTTGTGGTGGCTCACGCCTGTAATCCCAGCATTTTGGGAGGCCAAGGAGTGTGGAACACTTGAGGTCAAGAGTTTCAGACCAGCCTAGCCAACATGGTGAAACCCTGTCTCTACTAAAAATACAAAAATAGCCAAGCGTGATGGTGCGCACCTATAGTCTCAGCTACTAGGGAGGCTGAGGTGAGAGGATCGCTTGAACCCAAGAAGTGGAGGTTGCAGGGAGCCAAGATAGCACCACTACACTCCAGCCTGGGTGACAGAGTGACATTCCCTCTGAAAAAAATAATAATAAATAAATAAACAAAATCAAACAACACACTTTGACCTTGGCTCAAATGTTCTGGACGGCCAAAGGTAAATGGGGGGTCTTGATAAGAAATCAGTGGAAAGGAAGGCTGTCCAAACTGCATTTGGAAATTTTGGCCAGTCTTTGATTTTGTTCCATCAGCTACAACTCAGTCAAGTTCACAATTTGAAAGTATGTTTGCCCCATTAATATGAATTATTGATCAACTTGCAAGAATCACAATTTCTCAATATAAGAATTCTAGGATGTTGGAGCTACAAGGGAACTCAGAAGTCATTGAGACCTTTTTTTTGACTTAGGAAATGAAGTGATACTGATTCCACTGAAGTTTATTGAGCACTTAATATAGGGCAGGCAACTGGCTAAGAACTCTCCTAGCCTAGGGACACAGGGACAAAGACAGAGCTAAAAAGCCACCATAGAGGTCTGCCAGCCCATCACACTCATACTGGGTTTTAAATATGCAAATCAGCAAGTATAAAAAACAGTTACATTTAACAGGAGCTATAGAATGGTGTTATTATCTTGTAATGGTTTTATTTGGAAGATTAAAAATTTGGTATAATGATGCAATAGTTATGTAAATGACCTATATGATGTTGGAGGAGGCAAAAGGGATTTCATGTTGATCATCTTTTTCTTTGGTCAGTTACACTCCACCATCACCATTCATTCCAGTGCTCACATCTTTGAACATGAAGACCATCAGCACACCCAATATCATTATCCTTAAATTGTCTCACTTAAGATCCATGATTCAGTAAAAGTTTATTTCAAAGCATTCACCTATCTCTCAGGGGAAAAGTAATCAAACCTGCACACTATGGACTTTTTAGTACCAACTTGCTGCATTCCCTAGTGTTCTACACCTGCATATTTAATGGAATAAGTTCTTGCGACTTCTTTCACCTCAATTTTGTATAGCAGGGATTCCTAACTGAAGTT
This sequence comes from Nomascus leucogenys, assembly GCF_006542625.1. NCBI lineage: Eukaryota > Metazoa > Chordata > Mammalia > Primates > Hylobatidae > Nomascus > Nomascus leucogenys. Next base: position 54,486,061 of record NC_044384.1, on the reverse strand, counting down.
TAGTTTTGCTGTTTTTCAATATCAACATCATACACATTCTCCAAGAACCTCCAATTATCTTAAAGGATGCCTTAAATTCTTCAAACAATTTAGAAAATTAATTAGCTTCACCATTGCACGATTAACTTTCAAAAATGTTATCCAGAACTTTTAGGAGGGGTAAAAGATATTGCAACATCAATGACTTAAGTCCAAAAGAGTGGGAAGTAAAAGTTCTATATATTGTGTTTAGTTGTTTCAGTTCAAGTGGACATATTTCCCTTTAGATTATAAGAGAAAACAAAGCTAGCAGTTCTTAAAAAGTATAGCTCATCAAACTTTTGGTGCCAAAAATGTTTTTGAGACTCATTTTGTCTAACTGCTTCATCTGACCCAACTCACAGAAAAAGTTAACATACCATACACATGTATGTCCTTCTCCTCACCTGCAGAGCTTTCTTCCAAAAACTAAAAAGCAACGTAAAGTATGTAGACTCTCATCCAGTTTTCTAGACTATAAGCTCCATAAGAGCAAGGCTTATATATCTGTTTGGTTCACAGCTGAATCCTCAGAACTTAGCACCGTGCCTGGGATAAGACGGGCATCAAAAACCAAAACACAACAAAACAAAAACCCCCAAAACTTGTTAAATGATGAATAAGCTTCCTCATTTTAGTGACAGAAAGTCTAAATCCTAGAGTACAGAGGGTAAATGGCTTGCCAAAACACACGGCAAATCGAGTATGCCCCCGTGCTCTTCCTGCTCTGCAACCATTTCCCTACAAGCACTAGTATCCAAGTCACAATATTTATGACGATAACTAATTGTTTGCTTTTATTTTCAACTCTTTCCAGGAATTAATATGCACTCCCTTGAGCCCACAGTTCTTCTTAACCCTTGCCTCATGTCTGCAAAACATCATACAACTTTGCAAGTTGCACACTGACAACCCCAAACCCCCCTACGTATAGGAACTTCAGACTCCATACATCAGCATTCAAGCAATGATTCTGTTTTGGCTTCATTAGTACTTGGTAGAGCAATGTTTGTGAAGACTTTACAGCCTTTTTTCCTTTTCTTTTCTTTTTTTTTTTTTTTTGAGACGGAGGCTCGCTCTGTCTCCCAGACTGGAGTGCAGTGGTGCGATCTCGGCTCACTGCAAGCTCCGCCTCCTGGATGCACAACATTCTCCTGCCTCAGCCTCCACAGTAGCTGGGACTACAGGCGCCCGCCACCACGCCCGTCTAATTTTTTGTATGTTTAGTAGAGACGGGGTTTCACCGTGTTAGCCAGGATGGTCTCAATCTCCTGACCTCGTTATCTGCCCGCCTCGGCCTCCCAAAGTGCTGGGATTACAGGTGTGAGCCACCGCACCCGGCCTTCCTTTTCTTAATGTATAAAAGTAATCAATGAAAGACAAAAGGTGCTGACAGTGGTGATAAAAAGCATATGTCTAATAAACTTAACACAACTAAGACAACCTAAATCATTAGGAATGCTGAAAGCAATTAATATGTAGTCTGATTCAAGCACTAACTGGACGTAATCTGGCTCTATTGAGAATATTAGTTAAGAACATGTATGAAATGCTAGAAATTGTTTCTTGAAGTCAATACAAAGTTTAAAGCACAGTGATGTTTTTTAGATTCCAGGTCACAGAAACTCCTATAATATAGCAAGTTAGAGTTTACTGTGTGGACTGTTCACCTCACTACAGGTTTCAACAAATGTATTTTGTATGAATATATGGAACTCTCTGTAATCAATGAGGATTTTGTCCCTATCAGGTAAAGAAGTTTCCATCTTGACATATCATATCCCTCACAGTATACTGATGGGATAATAAATTTTGAGAAAAAGCCAATCATAAGATGGAAAGAGAAGGTAATAAAACTAGTGAAATAATGAGACTCAATGATCTGCTGATTTTAATTTCAAAAAGGAAATCTTATTCTTTAAATGACACCAATTTTAATTGGAAAAAAATCTAATTTTTCCCTTAAAACATTATTAACACTTATATGGACTTACTAAACAAAGTGTATTTCCTATAGAAGGTTTAGAGTATGTTTCTGTGTATATAGATTATGTATGTGTGTGTCTTACACTATGTTGTGATAACTGAGGGACTTAAACTCTTGGGTTTCACATATACAAAAAAATTATCATAACCAAATTATCAAAATATAAATCCAACAAACTGCACTATTATGAAAACAAATATTCTGAATGTCAATCACTTGACCTTGCTCAGATTGGGAGAGCTATGATCACGCGGGAATGTATATATGCTTTCCAAACCAAATCATCTTTATTTAAAAATAAGATTCAAAATGAACACGTACCTAACACATATACACATAAAAATGGCAGACTTAGACATTTCTTTTCTTTTCAGGATTTTTCAAAGCATTTACTATCCCATAGAATTAAAAGAGATGCTGCCCAAAAATAATAATTTTTAAACTTATCTTTTTTAAAAAAATGTTCTAAGAAAGGGGAGTTTTTACACAGTCATATTGGAATCTAAATTTGTTTAATGACCAAATTATAAACCTCTGCAATCTGACAACTAGAGTAGAAACACTAACTATAGTATGTGCTGCCATAATAATGATACCCACAAGATCAGCCCAGTGCTTGTAGCTGTGGCAGGGTCCCCAGGCAGCAGGATAACTGCTGCTTGATCATTATCCCTGCTAAAACTGAAGCTACTGAAGTTTTAAAGAATTCATATCTTACTGAATTTCTTTCATCTCTAATAATTACTAAACTGGCATAATTACTTACACTAGAGGTGGAATGTGATGCATGCTAAAAGCCCAAGGTGCCTAAAATTAAAGTTTTTTATTAAAAAAAAAAAGCCGTGATTCTACTTAGTTTTCAAAGATTTATCTTGTGTCAGGCTTTTTATGCCAGGAGTTGCATAATTATTTAAACCATTTAAAAGCTTTCTTTACACTATTTGATTAATACTATAACAGAGCTATTTAAATTTACTAATGTTAACTTTAATGTTTAAGTTTTAATTGCTTTGTAATAACACTGTTGCAGAACATATTTTAAATCAGACAAGTACGCTTTCATTACAACAAACAAGGTATATGCAATCCTAGCACCATGTAATCCCCAAACAAAAAACAGGAACATTTCAGGTTTAATTGAAATGGGATTAGAAAGTTGTATGCATCTCCCCCACCCCTAGAACTAACTTTAACCTTTGACAGCACAACAGGAGTCAATGAAGAAAAAAATTAAATACATCTGGGAAAATACTTAGCTACAGGCTTGATGTAGAATATCAGCCTTTGTATCAAAATCTCATTCAATTCAAAAGCATTCTTTCACATCTTACTTAATGATAATATTTACATTTTTAATGATGCAGACAGCTGCTAAAATATACAAATACTGCAAGTCTTAAAATCACTTTCTCTTTTAAAATTAACTAAAAAACTGAACATAGTATCCATTAAATCCAGCCATGAGGAATGTATTCTGTGGCAACAGAATTAATGACAGTAAACCAGCAATGTGAATCCTGACAGATGAATTAATAAAACACATTAATAAGAAAAAGAGACCCTACATAAAATTCTTAATTGATCTTAGTAGACCTACTCTTTTCTACTATCAAAACCTCTTTCTTCTTATTACATGCTTTTACATCAAAATGAAAACTCAAGCAAGTATACTTAATAACATGCTTCAACTTATGTCAACAAGTATTTAACTAGAATTTACCAGACTAACGAGCCCTCACAAACAGACTCCTTTAAAAATAGAGGGAGGCAGGTACAAATGTTCCTCTAAGGTGAAAAGAAATCTCCTACAAATATGCTACAAGTCTTGCACTAGACCAAATAAGCAAGTACAAAGAACTAAGTATAATTACCGGAAGCAAAAAGTTGAAAAATTCTGTCATCACTGTTAGACGTCACTGCTGTCAGTAAGAATATCTACAGTGGCTTTTAAAGGATATAGAAATACTCTGGCAAAACAAAAAAGAAAAATTATTAACAGCTTGCTTTAGAAAAGGCTGCTTGCTAATCTCAAATCCCTTTGCAATTTCATTTTTACATGCAAGCTTTTATGTTCAGTATCCTATTTTTTGTCCTTTTTTGGCTGGATGAATAAAAGTCAACAATTCACTCATGCATCAAACAAATGTTTCTGTTTTTAAGGCCAAGTGGAATCTTATGAATTTGTGTGCCCTCACTTTAAGAAGATGCTGCCAGAAGTGCTGAAATCGTGAAACCGGCGTTCTGGAAGAGACTCACTGGACCATCAGTTCTGGAACTTTGACTAGCACTCATGGGATCCTTGCCAACTGTAATTGCTGTTTTTGTGTATGTCGGATTGTCTACTGATTGGACTATAATCAATTTAATGACTTCAACATCTAGTCAGTATAATTTAGAGGTGGTGGAGGGAAGAAACAGTCACTGGTTGATAGATGAATAGAAGAACATTTGCAAGTGTCTGAAGGAGTATGGATGTCAAACACTGAGCTTCTGCAGTGTTTCCAATAATCAGGCTTTTTAGCATACAAGTCCAAAAGTAAAGCATACATTTCTGTATGCCAATTAGTAATTTTGCCTGTACAATCATGAAAAGAAATCTCTAATTTGTGTGTGTATGTATCTTTTCATATTTTTTTAAAAACTTACCTTAGGTTAAAATCTAATCATGAAAAAAGGGAGTCACAACCTATCTAAAAATAATTTTGAGGGAAAGCCATATTGCAATTCTTAAAAGCAAAGCACTGCACTGTCTTAAAACAATTACCTTTACACACAAAATTGGGGGCTTTTTTTTCTAATTATGTCATCATTTCCAAAATCAAAACTCAATCTTTACTGATGAGTTTTTTTTTGTTTAAGAAATGAAACATACGAAATATAAGAGAAACACTTTTTTTTTGGTTATACTTCACCTGTCTACCCATAAGTATATATATTTTGACTTTGAAAATGAGAGAAAAAATGTGTTTAAATAAGGACTGGAGAGTTTAATGTTTCTATTAAATTTCAGTGCCAGTACAAGCTCCCTGAGGTGGCTTTTCTAACACCTACAATTTTTAGAGCTTTTCCACTAGAGAATACAGCCTAATACACAGGTTTTCTTACTTTCAAAAGGTTTCGGGCTTAAAATCCATTGCCTTTACATTCAAATTCTATAGTTTACATTTCTTCTTTAAATTGCAGACTAAGTTTTGCCACTCTATTATATTTCTAAATAAATTACTCTACTCAAAAATAAAATAAAATAAACCTTCATAAGTACGTAAGAAGGTAAATGGGGGAAAGGTCAATCACAAGTGTGATAACTTCAAAATGTGCCAAGTTACAAAGGGTTAGCTACTGTGACAGCCAAGTTAAACAAGGCACTTCTGGGGCTCTCTTTCTCCCTGGTTCCCACCACTCCTCTCCAGAGGTCCCTGGTATGGGTTTATGAACACCTGAGGGTTCAGATATCCTAATTGTGTCTTGTGTTTAACTTGGCCATTTAAATGACTAAGTGCTCCCCTCTCTCCTTCCCAGCTTTATAACTTGGCTCTTACTGAATATATCACACCTTTATATAGTGGACCACTTTTTCCTTTTTACAGTGCTTTTTGGAGTAAATTTCAAAAAAAATTGTTTGTTATTAGGTAAAATGGCCGAGAAACTTCCATCAGAGAGGCACCACAAGAAAGAGAATAAATAGCCAGCAAGAAAAATAGAAATAGGTCACAATTGACCAATTTGATGCAACTGATTTGCTGCCTCTAAAAATAAGCTGACAGCAGAACTATTTTGTCAGGTAATCTACTCAAGTACCATGTCTACTCTCAAGAATTGAGAAAAATATCCAAATAATATAAATGAGGCAGAAAGAGTGACTCATTTAATTGTCTGTCCATCCATGCCTCTAAATACTGTTCTCCATTCTTCAGTTCTCCATTTCATTAAATAGAAGGGGTTATCCTGAAGATTTGTACCATAAGGACAGAATGAGTTTCTCGACTTTGTATGTGGGCTGATAGAATTTTGATGCTAGGGCTTTGAGAGGCAGGAGGGGTAAAGGAGTTCCATGTTTCAAAATGTACTTCCAGCTTTTGCAAATAGAAAAGTGAGTCTTTTCGGTGTTTAACAGGTTTAATGCACTTTAGAGGAGGTAAGTAAACCAACCAGGGCCTGCTCCACTGAAGCTAGAAATACGGTACCTACTCTCATGAGGTGGGTTCTTAGGACAATTACACTGAAGTTTCCTACATACGAAAAACCCAGCATACTTTTTCAAGTAAATATAATTATTCCTTCAGAGTACTAAATTATGAGAATTCACACAATAAATTCAACTGTTAATAGAAATGTCCTGGTAGTCTGTATTTTTAAGCATTTGGTTGAAAATAAAGACTCCAAACCTAACTGACATTGTGTCTTAATGTTTTTATCTGCCTTAGGTAAATGACTTTCCTGAGATACAAGTTTCAAATTATGATATCAAATTGACACTTTGTGTCAAGGTCGGCAATATCTTTTACATCTTGTCGGTTAAAGTACTAGTATGTATGTAAGACAGAAGTTGGAAATTGAGTGCAGAACTTCATGTTTTATTTAGAAGGGCCTATTGCATTTTCATGGTTTCCAATGCCTCCTTCAAGTTGGCTTTAATCTACATGGTTTTGAAATACTGTCACTCATCTAATAAAATCAGATTTTTTATCTTTTAATTGCAAACCTATTAATCAGTTATTCATAAATGAAGAAACACAACAGGACTGCCTTTCTATACCTGCTGATAGCAAAGTGTTGTTCACTGCATATTACTACTAATATGATACCAGAACACAGGTCATAATAACACCTCCCTGGCTTTTCTATGATCCAAGTGTGACCTTCTGAATGATATAATGGACAATCCGCATACTCAGAACACTCCTACAACACATTTTGAAAAATTGGAGACCCTTCCAAGAAGACATAGTGAAATCAAAATACTGAAGAGAAGGCTAGGTATTTAACAAGAGCCACCCAGAATGCCCTTCCTCTTCTTCAAAACCGCTACTAATAGCAAAATGATTCGTTTGGTATAGCTCATCTACATATGAATTTTTCAAGGCATACCCTGAAGAAAAACAATCCGCTCTTCAGTGAGGACTGTACTATTTTTATTCCTGTCTTCAGCTTCTCATCCCTAAAAGCCCAGCCAGCCCACCTGAGGCCATTCGCTCTTTTGGGAGTTGTCCAAGCAGCTGATAGGAGAGAACAGCACTGTGTTCCGCGCCCACACAGAATATAGAAGCTAAATCTTTGTTTTTAATGTAAATATTTTATTTAGAATTTACCAGTTGAAACAGATGCTGGGTCTTTGTGGGGAAGATATTTGGATAATTTTGCGACATGACGATAAAACAAAAGAATAAAATGTCCTCTTTACTCATTCTTCACTTGCCATTTTTTGCT